>NW_006767442.1:1165783-1179219 GCF_000264995.1 Punctularia strigosozonata HHB-11173 SS5 | reverse complement strand
GAAGAAGATCAAGATCAAACTGATGCTCGTCCCGCTTGTCCAGCGCCGCGCTCGTCACGTAGTTGAACTTGCTCCACCACGCGAAATTCCTCTTCCTGATCAGATACTGGAACACGAGGCCCATCGCGAACCACGCCGAGTAGTTGATGCCCGTCGCGGGGGGTATGAACAGCAAGCCGTTGAGGATCACGGGCGTCGACAAATACCTCACCCAGCTCGTCGGGTACCGGCGCTGCCACAGCCAGAAGGGCACGGGAAGGAACGCGCCGATGATGACGGCGTAAATCTGGGGGTAGTAGATCGAGCCCGGGCCGAACTGGCGCGAAGGGCCGATGAGTCCCCAGATGGCGGACGCGGTGAAGTACACCTTGTTGTGCGGGCAGGTGAGGGACGAAGCCTGATCCGGCGAGCAGATGTCGGGCACGTTCGTGAAGAGCCATTCCTTCACGCCGACCTGGACGAAGGCGGCGAGGACGGTCGCGACGAGCTGGACTATGAAAGTCGCTCGCGGAGGGACCTTGACGTAGTGTCCGAGCTTGAGGTCCTGGACGAAGTCGGTCGCCTCGTTCAGCGTCTGGACCGAGTAGGCCTTGAAGATCTGTGAAACCCGCTTGTCAGAATGCAAACTCCCAGCGAAGCGAAAGCGTCAAAGGATACCAACCATGTTCGCACGCGGGTTCCCGGGGAGCAGCGTGCCCGGGATGATCTGCGCCAGCAGATTGAGCGTGATGCCTTGACCGGTCATCGCGAAGATGAATCCACTCGGGAGCACGTAGACCACGGGTAACAGCACCGCCAGCACCAAACTCCACACGGGCACGCTCGTATGCCAGACCTCGACGGCGACGACCGCGAGCGCGAAGAAAAACACAAACGCGGCGCCGTACCACCAGTCGGGCACCTCCGGGTAATTGCGCATGAGCTTCGCGTGGATGTCGTCCTTCTCGACCGAGATGCGCTTGACGCCGTTGAGGAGCGAATGGCCGTGGTAGAGCAACGTGTGCACGATGACGCACGTCATGAGCGCAAACGCGGCGAGGTAGGTGATCGCGTAAGAGGCCGGAAGGTAAAGCGGCGAGTACTCGTCGTACGCGGTCCGATTGAAGGTGTCGTCCGTCTGGAGCACACGCGTGACGTTGTACGTATTCCCGAAGCGGTCGTACGGGTCGTTGGCGGAGATAGGGAAGTAGGACAACTTCCATACGTTGGTGTAGTAGAAGATCGGGGCGAGGAACCAGTAGAAGAACACGAAGCCGCCGAAGATGTGCACCTCCGCCCACCAAGGGACCATGAGCGGCGAGCCGATCCAGGAGATCTGCGTCCAGTCGAAGGTGAGGAATGACATGCCGAGCCCGGACGAGACGCCGAAGAGCTGGTTCACGGGCACGTTATTGGGCCAAATCCAGCATACCCAGCTGAAGACGGAGAGCGCTTGGAACAGGAAGCCTACGAGGGAAAGGAAAAAAGTGAGCTTCCCCGCCACGAGCCAAAGGCATGAATTCCGTTACCTGGCAGGAAGAAGAAGAAGAAACTCCCGGTCATGACCCACATGAAGTACTTGTACCTCGTGAGCCCGCCAGTCGCCTCGTCGTCTTCCGCGTGCAGCGTGTTCAACAACGTGCACGCTACCAGGTTTGCAGGCCACACCATGCTCGCTGGCCAGACAAGGAACCTCCTGCACAACCCCGCCAGCCCCAAACCGGTCAACTGCGTCGCGAGCACCAGCACGAGGTTGAACCAGTAGTCGCTCCGGATGTGATAGAACTGTTCGGAGACGACGATGACGTTGAGCGCGTAAGGTTGACTTACGTACTGAAGTAAGAAGGTACTCGACGACCTTCGGGTCCACGTACTGAATATCGAACTCCAATGTGCAGTCGGACATGCCCTGAGTATGTGGCAGTCCTTCTGGGCCACGATCCAGTACCGATCGTTACCGGGTTTCGTATGACACTCGTCCCGGACTCAGAGGTTAGATTAGTTGAAGAATTATGAGGAGCAAGACACGGTGGAAGAAAACCTGCTTGGTAGCGTTCTATGTGCTCGATGAATCCGTGGCAGAAGACGAGGACGGCTTTCTGACAAGGTGTGTTATATGTTTGCGTAAAAAACCGCGTCCCCCCTGCGCTTTTGAGCCATCTAAAGACGATGCCGGACATGGTTGTAACTCTGGTTGTAACTCTGGTCGCCGCTGACGCAACACAAGACTGCGGGAATCGTGCCGCGGATGGCTCGGGGAAGAAGTGCAACCCTTGGATGAGCTCAGGCTATTGCTCACAGGATTTGGCATCGTTCGCTTTGAGTTCCTATGGGTGTTTTATGCCCTGGTGCCGCATGTTCGAGTGCCCTGTATTGCCCATGTTCGTTGTCTATATATTTTTGCTATACGTAGAGCTGCCGATCAAGGATAAAACGAGTGTCACCAGCTGCATCCTGGTTGTCGCGCTACCAGAACAAGTCCTTGACGGTCAGCACCTTTGTTCAATACACGACAATAGCCGCGGCCAAGTGCTCTACATTTACAGATAATGGGCGTTGGGGCTTTTCAACAATCTGCCAAAGAAGTTTTGTGTTCTGATTCCTGACGTTCCTGGACACATTACACGGTCGCAACAGTGTGTTACATCTGCCCTACACTTCTATCAATTTGATTGATGTCTGGATAATTGGTTACTATCGGATGCGCCAGTTGTTGCTGTTCGAGGCAGCGGGAGAATATCTAACGCCACGATTTTGCAACCGGTGCCAGTACCGTGCCCACAGGTTAGCGGGAGGCAGCTGAGATTGTCCGAATACCATCGGCGCGAGTCCTACCAGCCCAAGGGGAGTGGGGCCCAGCAGCTGAGGAGACGCCGGGCCACCCAGAAGCATAGTATGCGTCAAAACAAACAAGGCAGGATTCTCGACAACGTGTATTTGGACGCCTCGTAAGCACGTAGCAAAAATTCCCCGTGGTTCAATATTGCGTAGCCTCATTGCGGCAAACCACGCAACAGCCAATGAGGTGTTGCGCTGCCAGACGGAGTACTGCGGGGAGCTGAAACCGAGATCCTTCAAGACCTTGTTTATACGCCGGTAGATAGTTGCTGAAAGCAGTTGGCTTAGCCTCTTCCTTTGAAAGGATGGAAACAGTGCAGATTAACATACATCGATAACAATGCCATCCACCAGGAAGATCATCCTCGATCGGTCTGGTGTGCAAGTCGTAACTCAAACCAACCCTTCGAAGAGCAATATTGTTGCCGGCAAGTTGTAGGGGAAAGGGCATGTGGACAGCTACGTCGATGCAGATAATGAAAGGCTGTCAGTGCCTTCTGCCTGCACCTGAAATTCAAGCATAGCGTGTACCAGTAAAGTTGGGGATTCCATTAGCCGGGTTAGCCATGAATATTCAGTATATAACGGTCCAAGTAAACTGTAAGGCTCGAGTTAAGGGGGTGTCGTTATGGGGTCGGTCAGGGTTGAAACACGATTGGATTTATAGCACTGAGCAGCCAGTCGACTCTGCGGAACGGCACAAAGGATAAGCAGTCCGATGACTCACATGGTCATAATGAGCATCCTGAACTTATTGTCCTCGAGCAGCAGATCGATTGGTCCGTTCTCAAACGCGAGAGGATACCAAATGCGTCGGAAGAACGTGTGACAGCCAACATGGAATAAAAGATCCAGAGGACTATTACGTTCAACCTGACAGCATGCCACATGGAATGCGGAGTCAGTCTGGGAGTCATCATCGCCTGATGAAGTAATGCAGTGATTCCACTGCAACCTCATGTGAACAAACTGGACAAACAACAATATTTCAGTCTCTTACGCGTTGACTGAAGCTGGGGAAGAACTAGTCTTGGCAGCACAAGCAAAAGAAATGCTTAGCGCATAGTTGATTGTGGTGGATGCTCCATTGGTGTCTACCGGGACCAACACCACTGATCACAACCACGCGGCTTGGTGATATGATGAACCAAGATAAGCTGGCCAAGTAATATGTGTATCGGGCGCTGACAACAAGGGGACAGCTTCAATAGTAGAAACACCCAGGTAGGGCAGACAATAATTTCGTGATTGTCCAAAGGCATCATATGCTGTCGTTGAAGTTTGAACAAATGAACAAACAACACCTTACTTGAAGTGACAAATCGGTGTGGCGGCGGGAGCACGTGAGCACGCCCTATATATCACGAGGCCTCTCGCGGCCTCGCCAACATTCACTGCCGACACACCCCTCTTCCACACCAACATGCAATCTGGCAAGCGACAGTGGTATCACCTTCCTATAAATCAAATCCCCAGGGATGACTTGGTCAAGATTGTTCAGAACTTCCATAAGCGTATGAACAATGGCTGCACCGGCATGCAGAACTCCCGCGACTACAACCTGGCCACCGCGGATGACAAGTACAACGCGGTCATTGCAAAATGGAAGGCAGACCAGACGAACGACAAGTACCCATCGCTACTTCCAATGCCTGGCGATCTCTCTCAGTTCAGATTCAAATTCTTCGAGTTGGTCTATGGGATCCTCAATCGGAGGCCTACCTGTATGGAAGAGTGAGATTGATTCTCTCCCTGCTTCCGGGTTCCATTCTGACATTGCGATTACTAGTCACGTAGACGTCATATTTGCGTCGCAACGTGCCATCGAATTCCTCATCGATTGGGAACTTCCAGCCGCCAAGGGCCTAAGTTTTGCGCTTAGACTGGATGCAGAAGCCAGCGATGCGTAGTCAGTACCCTCTCTGTATCATGCTTCTTCCGAAGGCTGAAATAACTTTCGTCTCATCTCTCCAGCTGCAGGGAGGTTATGGGCCCGGACTGGGGTCCACATACTTCTCACCACGACACCGCACCCTCACCTGGCCAATCGGCTCTTTCTCGGCTGAGGCGCGCTGTCGGTCAGCAAGTGCCGATCGGTGGGACCATATACGAGGTAGTCGCCTGCCTTACCGCTACTGAGGATTTCGATCCCGTATACGAGCTGCATGCCCAGAATGGCTCGGGCAAGAAGTACGTTCCCTTGGAGGAGCTCAGGCAGCTGCTTCCGGTACTCAACATTGATTAATATGATGCTCTATGAAAAATGAACGTTGTGTTTTCATGCCCTGATGTTTCATGCCCCGGGGCTCTATGTTGCTCTGCTGTTTTGTTTACAGAATCGTGCAATATATGAAGCTCAGTCAATCCGAGGGGGTTGCAATGTGCGGTATATCTAGGACATCCTGATGATACCTGAAAACCCCATAAGCGGGAGACGCATAACATTTCACTGCTGACATCAACTCCTGGCCTCGTGCGGTGTTGACATCGACCACGCAGGCACCGGAATCACCGTTCCATGACCCTCCACCCGTGGTCAAAGGCCCGTACTTGCTCGGCGAGCAGTTCAGCCTTGTAGACGTCGCCATCACGCCCTGCATCGTACGGGACTACATCCTCATCGAAAACCGGGGATTCAGCAGGCAGTCCATGGGCGAAGGCTGGGAGGAGTACGCAAACTTCCTGGAGACAAGGGAGACCGTCCTCAAAACCCAGAGCGTAAGTCTCGCTTGCAGCTCTTTGGCCGAGGTGATCATCACAGGATAAGGAGCATTATGTGGAAATCTATGAACGATACCTGCGTGGCGAAGCCCAGAGCGAAGCATCCAAAGCAAACAGGACTGGAAGGGCCATACCTTGATCGCTAATTCCATTTACACAGACAGTCGCTTGAACTCAAACATCCTGGCGCGTCTTGATGTAAAGCAGTATCATGCGACGATCACGCTGTGAAACGCAGATCTCCCGGAACCCCGAGCGAGAAGGGCTTTTGTCACAAAATCCAGAATTCGATACATCTCTACGGCAAATTGGATGATATTGGTGACGACGGAACCGTGTCGCATCAGCGACGCTGTGCACCATTCGTACTGCATTACCTGAAAACTTGCCGGGTCGGCGAAGAATGGAGATGAGGAAGTATATAACCGAAGAGGGTACCGAGAAATAATTCTCGAGCAGCGCTCGTCCTTCGATCCACCTCTCGCACTTTCGTTTCGTCTTTACCTCGTTCGAACTCCTCCGGCAGGAGCTGTAAGTCCACGAAGAAATCGGCGAGGGAATTTGGCTAACCAAACAACGCATTTAGTTCATTTTCGTGCACATCCTTCAATCCTCTTCGCACTTTAGTCCGCCATAATCTTCGAAATGCGCGCCACCTTCGCCTCCCTGTCCGCTCTGGTCGCATTGAGCGTCATCGCTCCTAGCATCGGCGCACCCATCGCCGCCCCGTGCGTTGCATCGCTACATTCAGTGTCGGCTGTGTTGCTGACCGTGTCACAGCCGGCTTGACAGTGCTCTGATGGCCAAGCGCCAGGGCTTCCTCGTCCCGTTCGAGGTCGACGCCGCGGAGGACCTCCTCCTGCCCGAGGCCGAAAAGCTGGGCGGCAAGCTGCTGCAAAAGGTCGAGGGCGGGTCGTCGACCGACGCCGACGACTCGACCGGCACGCTGCAGCGGCGCAAGGGCCTCGGCAGCGCCCTCGGGACCGTCCTCGGCGACGCGTTCCAGTTCGCCGAGCCCGAGATCGCCGAGCTGGGCAGCGACGTGATCAGCAAGGGTCTCAACAAGGTCGGCCCCCCTTTCTTCACGCCTGGATTACTGTGTTGAGCGATCGTGGGGTTGCAGATCTTCGGGAACAAGCAATCCGGTACCACGTCCACGAGCGGCACCGATGCCACGGACGAGACCGACTCTACAGACGAAACCGATTCGACGGACGATATTGATGGAACGGACAGCACGGATTCCATCGATTCGACGGATTCGACGGACACCGGCGATGATGGCACTGGAGACGACAACAGCTCGGACGCAGGCGACGACACTTCTTCGGACAACGGCGACGACACCTCCTCAGACAACGGCGACGACACTTCCGCGGACAATGGCGACGACACCGGTTCCGATGACGGAGACGACTCGGATGCCACAGCTACTGGCACCGACGATCCGGACGGTACGGCCACTTCGACGTCCACGGCGGACTCCGCCGATGCGACCGATGGCGGGGACAGCGGCGACGACGGCGACGACACCACGACGGCGACTGACGACTCGGACGACACCGCGACCGCGACGGCGTCCGCGGACGACTCAGAGCCCACGGGCGACGGGGACGATACTGACTCGACGTCGGACGACGCTTCCTCTTCCTCTTCCTTGTCCACGTCCGCCACCGCATCCTCCACCTCGACCGCGCACGTGGTCAAGATCACGGCCGTGAAAGGCAACGAGACCGCGGCGAAAGCGCCGTCGGGAAAGCGCGGCACGATCTGGTGAGTGTGCAGCCTACTACCGGATGGTGGTTGTCGGATGATCCGCAGTTCTGACGAAGACCGACGTTTCCTAGGAGCCGGGACTACTAAGGCGCGCATCGGGTGCATCGATGTGTTCGAGATGAATTAACTTATTCTGCCGTGTTTGGACGGCGGTCTTTGGGGCACGTCGATGTAATGTAACGTGGGTGTGAGTAATGGACGGAATGGATCTTGAACCCTCTTCGAACCGATGACGGCGGTTCTCGAGGGGACGCGGTCTCCTGCGGCGATCTCTTGATGTAACGCCGTCCTGTGTCGCATCGCGTCCTTCAGGCCCCCGGGATACGAGTGATTCTGTCTGGCTCTGAAGGACGTCCGGGGTGGCGCTGGCGAACGTGAAGCGCAGGCGACCCCTCCTCATCCTACTTGCGTCTTCTCCGCGGCCGGTTGGTGCATGCGCTCGTGAAAAGGTGACGAGGAGTCGACCGCCGATTCCCAAGGCCGCGTCGACCGAGGAGTCGCTTCAAAGTTGTGAAGGCTTTTTGTTTACGAATCTCGACGACTGCCGTTCCTGGACGTCTTCGAGCCTCGCTTTTCCACCGGCCACGTGCGCGACGATTCCGACGAGGAGGCATTCGGAGGATAGGGCGTTGACGTGGTGACGTCGTTTCCTAATACTTTCAGGATGCAACGGTCACCGTTTCAGACTCGCAAAGGATCGGGCGCGTGCATCGGTCACGATCGGTATACACATAACGTCACCACGGTAGTAGAGTATCACTCATCGAGACCATCGTTCGAAGAGGTCGGGATGGAAGACCTGGGGCCAAGATCTCGGCGAGAGCAGCAAGATACTCCAAAACGATGGATGACAACGTTCGACATTGCGACACGCCGAGGAGATCTTGAGATGACGAACAAGCCCCGGATGTGGGCGAAGGCGCGGTCGGGCGGGCGAACAAGGCAGCGTCGCGAGAAGTTCCGGCAGAGGCGGGACCTCGTCGGACGGATGAGGCAGGCCGGTCACGGTTGGCGCGCGTGCGGCGATCAAGGCAGTCTCCGGCGCCAGGCACGCCCTCCTTTTCTGCTGGTCGCTTTCCCGGAGATGCTTTTAACTTAAGGGCCGGGGATCTGCGAAAAAGTCAAAAAGGACGGGCACTTCAGGTTGTTGGAACTGTACTATGATGTGCACGCTCTTCCGCGGCGGTGGCGGCTTGCCGCGATCCGTCGTCGTCATCTAACAACCTTTGACTCATCGCAAGCAGAGAGATCCTGAAGCGTCACCGTCGGCCGGCACAGTGGGTTTTCGTTGTACCGTGATAACGTGGTTGCACGGATGCGTCACCAGCGTCAAAGCCAGGTCAAGCCGGGCGAAAACTGGAAAGTTTAGGGTGAACGTATGCGTGAAATAGGGGGTCCCGGTCTTGGCAAGATTTGAGTGGTCTGAGACATCGAATCGATTGAGCGGTTGCGGCAAGAGGGACGATTTTTTTTGAGGTTGGGGTGGGTAGATGCGTCGTGAATTGATCGATTTCGAGGTGCCGAGCTGGGGATATGCGTTGACTCGATTGGGAGGAGTTTTTGGAGTGGGACTCCAAGTTCTGAGGGGCGTTACGCGGATATGTACACGCCAGCGGTGGTTTTCCAGGGCGTCGGACGTTGGACGTCGAGAGATGTCGTTCGTTTCGCATGTCGGGGGTCAGTGACAGGGTGGAGCGAGATGAGACAGTCACAGCTGGGGGCCGAGGTCGGGAGGCTCAAGTGGTACACTGCATAAGTAGGTTGGCAACTTGGATGGCAAGCCTCCAGGCACGTCCGCATCGACGGTGCATCTTCAGACTCGGGATGAAAGGCATTCGAACCCAGTTAGCATGCGCCATCCGAATGGTATGTCGCAACTCGTAGTAATACGCCGTGCTAACGCCGGTAAACGGTACTGCACATGATCATGACATCGATGAAAGGGCAGTAGAGAAGGCGCCTGATGGAGATAAACAAGCAGACGATGCCAAACGGAGGGTTGGGTTTTTGACGTGGGGGTGAGATTGGGTTCACGTTCTTGTTCAACTGACAGGAAGGGCTGTCGAAGAGACTTGATGTTGCGCCATTATTGGGGACTTGATAAGGCTGCGTTTGGTTACACTTGACTCTGCAAGAATCAGATGATTTGACCGAGTCAACCTACCATACTGGGCAAGTCCATGAGATGTAATAAACATATTGAGATAGGGGCTTGACTTTTTGGTGCAACAAAAGTCAAATCAGGTCATGAATCAGACAGAATCAGGTGTCGCCAAACGCAGCCTAAGACATTTCCGAGTGCCTGTTTCTGTTTCTGTCGTTGATTGCTCTGATAATGTGTGTGATCTCGGCGTCGGTTTTGGGGCAAGTGCTGGTACGCCTGGCTAGCGCGCGGCGTAACATGCTGTATTCGAGCGCACGCCTTGGGTTGGCGCTACGCTATAGGTAGCGTTTGCGGGCCGGGCACGAGCTGCAGTCGTGCCGTAACAGCTCAAGGGACCGGTCATCTCGCTCAATTAATGAGAGGGACCAGGCACCCCGATTGACGTATGCCCGGGGCGCGAGGCCAAGCGATGTCGGCCTGCGTCCTGCCTGCGTCTTTCTGTGTGCGCTTGCAAGGACGGTGTCTATGTACGAAGGCGTGAGGCTTGCGGCCAGGCTGGGAAGGGAGGCCGGCGGAAGCAGCTGGTGTGTATGTGCTGGTTTAGGCGGACGCATTCATAGCGACGACACGCGGCGCGGGCTTGCCGATCTCAATAAATACCTACTCCTCCCGCGGCCTCTATCGCGGACGTGTGTCGCAGCCTGCAGCCAAGTCGTGACTTGGTGTTTTATTCCCTACCACCTTCCGGCCTCTCGTCCGAGGAAATACTTACCTGTTCGAGCGAACGGCCACCCACGGACGGACCGCAACGCACCGATTTTCGCTGCTGCGGCGGAACGAGCAAGAGAGTGTGGCTGTGCGGTGTGGGACGGGGCCCAGGCACAATCAGTGCTCGCTCCCACTGGACGACGGCTGGCCTCGCCCTCCTCAGTCCCAGCGCCAGGACCGCCTTCCCTCGATATCGCTCCCCTCCCTCTTGCTCCTCCTCCCCGCCGCCGCCCTGCCGACGCCGTCATGCCGCGCCCGACGTCCTCTGCGGCGGACGACCGCCCGTTCACCTCCAAGGGCGCCCGCCCCTCCACCCACGCCGGCCGCGGCGACCCCTACTACAGCCCCGACGCCGGCGACCATCTCAGCTACGGCCCGCAGTATACCGGCTATACCGCCGAGTACTCTATGGAAGACGACGACGAGGACGACGAGAGCGAGCCCGAGGATGTCTTTGCCTATCTACCCCCCACCACCGCCGAGCAGCAGCAGGAACGACAGCAGCAATCCTCGCTCTCCTCCCAGCACACCCTCCTACACCATACCGACCCTTTTTCCGCGCACCCATACCCTCCATCACCGCACCAGCCCTACCCCGCTTCGCCCGACTTTGCGCACACATACCCTCAGACGGCAACGACGCCGACGGACGACTCCTATCCCCCCACAACCACCGCACCCCCGCCGAGCTCGTTCTACCCGCCCGTCTCGCCGCACTCGCCCTCCTCGCCCTTCTACCACGCCCCGCCGACCCCGCGCGAGCACCCGCCAGCCGAGACGCCGCCCTCGACGGGCTCCCACGACGACGACCCGTACCGTCTCCGCCGGCTCAACGCGCCCGACACGCGGCCCAGCACCGCCGCGCGGCCCAGCATCTCGCGCGGGAGCGCGATCAGCTCGAAGGAGGTGCACGTCTCGCTTCCTGGAAGCGGGACCGGGACCGGGAATGGGATCGGACAGCCGTCGACGTCGCTGGATAAGGAACGCGCCGAGCTCGAGATGGACCTCACGGACGTGGATTCGACGCACAAACGCGGAGAGCCGTCGCTCGGGGAAACGACCTCGTTCGCGATGACGACGCCGAGCATGCTCGAGTCGGAGGGATCCATCAAGTGCGTTCCTCGCTTTTCCCTCTGGTCACGAATTCGTAGACAAATTGCTGACGATCCGACTCCGATTTTGCGCCCTTTTTTTTCTCGCTCAGGATGGACTTTGATTTTGACACCGTCGACGAGGAAGATTCGCCCTACCCCGAGGTCCGCGCGTCCGTGTCGAACATCGACGACCCCGACATGCCCGCGATGACGCTCCGGATGTGGATCATCGGCCTCGTGCTCTGCATCGTCTCCGCCGCGATGAACGTCTTCTTCAACTTCCGCCAGCCCGCGCCGTCCGTCGTCCCCTTCGTCCTCCTCCTGCTCTCCTACCCCGCCGGCAAGCTCTGCGCGTACGCGCTCCCGATCACGACCTACCGCCTCCCCAAGTGGCTCGGCTCCTACGAGTTCTCGCTCAACCCCGGTCCGTGGAACATCAAGGAGCACGTCTTAGTCTACATCATGAGCAACGTCGCCGTCTCGCCCCCTTACGCGCTCAACGTCATCGTCGTCTCCGAACAGTTTTATCACATCCGGAGCGACTACTGGTTCAACCTCGTGCTGGTGCTCGCGACGCAGTTGACCGGGTTTGGGCTGGCGGGGTTGTGCAGGAGGTTCCTTGTCTGGCCCGCGAGCATGGTCTGGCCCGCAAACCTGGTGGCATGCACGTTGTTGAACACGCTGCACGCGGAAGACGACGAGGCGACTGGCGGGCTCACGAGGTACAAGTACTTCATGTGGGTCATGACCGGGAGTTTCTTCTTCTTCTTCCTGCCAGGTAACGGAATTCATGCCTTTGGCTCGTGGCGGGGAAGCTCACTTTTTTCCTTTCCCTCGTAGGCTTCCTGTTCCAAGCGCTCTCCGTCTTCAGCTGGGTATGCTGGATTTGGCCCAATAACGTGCCCGTGAACCAGCTCTTCGGCGTCTCGTCCGGGCTCGGCATGTCCTTCCTCACCTTCGACTGGACGCAGATCTCCTGGATCGGCTCGCCGCTTATGGTCCCCTGGTGGGCGGAGGTGCACATCTTCGGCGGCTTTGTGTTCTTCTACTGGTTCCTCGCCCCGATCTTCTACTACACCAACGTATGGAAGCTGTCCTACTTCCCCATCTCCGCCAACGACCCGTACGACCGCTTCGGGAACACGTACAACGTCACGCGCGTGCTCCAGACGGACGACACCTTTAATCGGACCGCGTACGACGAGTACTCGCCGCTTTACCTTCCGGCCTCTTACGCGATCACCTACCTCGCCGCGTTCGCGCTCATGACGTGCGTCATCGTGCACACGTTGCTCTACCACGGCCATTCGCTCCTCAACGGCGTCAAGCGCATCTCGGTCGAGAAGGACGACATCCACGCGAAGCTCATGCGCAATTACCCGGAGGTGCCCGACTGGTGGTACGGCGCCGCGTTCGTGTTTTTCTTCGCGCTCGCGGTCGTCGCCGTCGAGGTCTGGCATACGAGCGTGCCCGTGTGGAGTTTGGTGCTGGCGGTGCTGTTACCCGTGGTCTACGTGCTCCCGAGTGGATTCATCTTCGCGATGACCGGTCAAGGCATCACGCTCAATCTGCTGGCGCAGATCATCCCGGGCACGCTACTCCCCGGGAACCCGCGTGCGAACATGGTCGGTGTCCTTTGACGCTTTCGCTTCTCTGGGAACTTGCATTCTGACAAGCGGGTTTCACAGATCTTCAAGGCCTACTCGGTCCAGACGCTGAACGAGGCGACCGACTTCGTCCAGGACCTCAAGCTCGGACACTACGTCAAGGTCCCTCCGCGAGCGACTTTCATAGTCCAGCTCGTCGCGACCGTCCTCGCCGCCTTCGTCCAGGTCGGCGTGAAGGAATGGCTCTTCACGAACGTGCCCGACATCTGCTCGCCGGATCAGGCTTCGTCCCTCACCTGCCCGCACAACAAGGTCTACTTCACCGCGTCCGCCATCTGGGGACTCATCGGCCCTTCGCGCCAGTTCGGCCCGGGATCGATCTACTACCCCCAGATCTATGCCGTCATCATCGGCGCGTTCCTTCCCGTGCCCTTCTGGCTGTGGCAGCGCCGGTACCCGACGAGCTGGGTGAGGTATTTGTCGACGCCCGTGATCCTCAACGGCTTGCTGTTCATACCCCCCGCGACGGGCATCAACTACTCGGCGTGG
>NW_006767442.1:1146633-1165359 GCF_000264995.1 Punctularia strigosozonata HHB-11173 SS5 | reverse complement strand
AGATCTATGCCGTCATCATCGGCGCGTTCCTTCCCGTGCCCTTCTGGCTGTGGCAGCGCCGGTACCCGACGAGCTGGGTGAGGTATTTGTCGACGCCCGTGATCCTCAACGGCTTGCTGTTCATACCCCCCGCGACGGGCATCAACTACTCGGCGTGGTTCGCGATGGGCCTCGTGTTCCAGTATCTGATCAGGAAGAGGAATTTCGCGTGGTGGAGCAAGTTCAACTACGTGACGAGCGCGGCGCTGGACAGCGGGACGAGCATCAGTTTGATCTTGATCTTCTTCGTGCTTCAGGTGCGTCGTCGTTCCTTCTTTCCCTTTTCTGGGCAGGAATCGGGGGAGCTGACGGGCGATTACGATTCGCAGTTCCCGAAGAACGGAGAGATCATCGACAAGACCGTATGGTGGGGTAACGATATATTCCAGAAGAGTACGTGCATGATCTTTGACGCGTTGACCTCGTACCTACGCCGACCTCTTTCTTTCAGACGCGGACTGGAACAAAACACCATTCCGAGCAGTGCCTCCCGGTGGCGTGCCCTCATAACGACAGCCCCCCTCGTATATCTATTCGTCCTCGACCTTGTTCTCGTCTGTGCTTGGGTCATCGCGCACTGTCTGTCCTCCATCTTCCTCTACCTCTTCCTCGGCCTGTTCGCGCACACGCACACGCACCCTCCTTGACTGTTATATCCCTCTCACGCCCGATATCTCCTTTATCTCCTCCCTCCGCGGCTCCTCGTACTCGTGGCTGTGTCCTTCTACGTCTTTATACTCCATCTAGACCGGCTTTTTTCGACGTTCTTTTCTATTTTCCTCTCGACACATCGTCTCCTTTTCCTGTTTCGCGCGAGCGAGCGTATAAGGAAGGGGCGGGGGACGCACCATCATCAGGACTCACTACTCCTACCACCCCCGGCGCCGAGACGAGGAAAATTGCCGTCGTCCCGCGCCAGGCAGGACGTATCGTCGTCGTCGACGGCTCCCCTACCTTCCTTCCTGTTTCGCATGCCTCACGCGCGTATCCCCGCTCCGCGGATGCGTGGTATGCGGTGATTTCCATTGTTTATCGGGCTGTCGTTGGTGTCTCTACGAGAGCGAGCAAGCATGCCAAGTTTTTTTGGTTTTTAGTGGGTCGAAGTAGGGATCGGCCTGGGCAAGGCCGTAGTAAGAAGGGAAGAAGGGCAGCGGACAGTATCGAATAGTTCACCAAAAAATGTGTTTTTCTTTCTTCTTTCTTTTGTCCCTCTCGTTGTTGACCGGTTCGGTCAGAGCCCCGCTCCTCCACCTTTGTATGTTACTTAGTATCTTAGCGAGTTTGGAGATGTAATGCTTGAGTAGGAAGTCGAAGAAAAACGTCTTTGTGCAACTTCGACAGGTCGGGTGTTGTTGACCCGTGGTTTCTTTCGTTCGGACACGTTTACGACGGTCCGTTGATGATTCCAACTTCGAATTCGTTCATTCGTTGGGCAACATCTTTCCGATGGCAGAAGACTTGAGCGCTCCATTACAGACGAAATTCGGATCTAGACATAGAGCCGAGCAACATGAAGCACCGACAACAGGAGACGAGCGAGACCAAAGTATGGAGTTTCGGCATCATACTGTCGGATGAGGGCAAGACGACTCGACGGGTCGACGGGTCGGCAGTAAAATGCTATGCGCCTCCCGCTTATGGAGCTTTCAGGTATCAGGATGTCCTGGATGTCTCCGCCCATCGCAGCCACCTCGGGGTGATTGATCAAGCTCTATATATTGCACAGTTCTGGAGGCAACAAAGTAGAGCAACATAGAGCCCTGCCCAGGGCATGAAAACACAACGTTCACTCTGAAAGCACATCATATTAATCGATGTCGAATTCCGGAAGCAACGGCCTGAGCTCATCCAAGGGAATGTACTTCTTTCCCAAGCCATCCGCAGCATGCAGCACGTACACGGGGTCGAAGTCTTCAGTAGTAGTAAGGCAGGCGGCAATCGTGTACGTTGTCGTCTCGATCACGACCTGCTGACCCACAACGGATTGAAGTCGAGCAAGAGCCGATTGACCAGGTAAGGGTGCGGTGCCCTGGTGGAAATTATGAGGACCCCAATTCGGGCCCATGACTTCCCTGCAGCTGGAGAGACAAGACGAGAGTGGAATCCAATCGGAGAAGCACAACATAGCGAAGGGGTACTAACAGCGAATCATTAGCTTCCAGTTCCACTTCGTTTGCGAAGTTGTCGCCTTTTGCGGCCGGGATTTCCCATTCGATGAGGAACTCGATGGCACGCTGCGACGCGAATATGACATCTACGTGACTGATTTATAATGTTAGAGTCGGACCCGGAAGTGGGGAGAAAAACAATCTCACTCTTCCATACAGGTAGGCTTCCGGTCGAGGATCCCATAGACCAACTCGAAAAAGCGAAACCTGAATGGACCGAGGTCTCCAGGCATTGGAAGTAGCACTGGGTACTTGGCATTCCTCTCGTCCGCCTGCCACTTCGCAATGACCGCGTCGTACTGGACGGTCATGGTGGCCGCGTTGTAGTTGTGGGAGTTCTGCATGCCGGTGCAGCCATTGGCCATGCGCTTATAAAAGTTGTAGACAATCTTGACCAAGTCGTCCCTGGAGATCTGGTTGATGGGAAGGTGATACCACTGCCGCTTGTCCGATTGCATCTTGGTGTGAGGAAGAGTGAGACGTGTTGGCAGTGAGTGTACCTGAGTAATGCGCAACGGGGGGCAGCCAACCTCTGTCACGTCTGTGGCGTGCGATGAATTCGCGACGACGAGGTTCTTGTTTCATGTATTCACTGCCAGCGTAGCTCCCTCTCCCCATACCAAGATGCAATCCGACAACCTACCTTGGTACCACCTCCCTATAGACTTGATCTCCAGGGATACCTGGGTTCAAATCGTTCACGAATTCTATACGCGTATGGGCAATGGCTGCATTGGTATGCAGAACTCCCGCGACTACGACGTGGACACCAGGGACACTCGCTATGACGCAGTTATTGCGAAGTGGAAGGCAGACCAAAAGAACGACCGGTGGCCATCCATGCTTCCAATTGCTGGGCAACCCTCGCAATTCAGGATTGATTTTTTCAACCTGATCTATGCGATACTCAATCGGAGGCCTACCTGTATGGAAGAGTGAGTTTGATTCTCTTCTCGCTCTCAGGTTCAACTCTTACGTTGTGATTAGTCATGTAGATGTGATATTTGCGTCACAGCGCGCCATTGAGTTTATTATACAATGGGAACTCCCGGCCCTCAGAGGAAAGACATTTGCAAACAAAGTGGGACTGGATGCCAATAATCGGTAGTCAGTACCCTTCTGTCTTCTGTTACTCCCGAAGGCCTGTTCTACTCCTTCTCGTCCCTCTAGCTGTAGGGACGTTTGCGGTCCAGACTGGGGTCCTGAAAAGGATTATACGCCACCCTTACCTGGGCAATCAGCTCTCGCTCGACTGAAACTCGCTGTTTGGGCACCATGTTCTGATTGAGGGGGTCACGTATGAGGTAGTCGCCTGCCATACCGCCACTGAAGATTTTGATCCCGTGTACGAGCTGCATGCCACAGTTGGCAAGGATAGGCTCAGGAAATATCTTCCCTTGGACGAGCTCAAGGATTTGCTTCCAAACATCGACCTCGCTTGATAGCTTGTCACGCAGCATGTTATTCATGTCCGATTTCCCGGTGCTCTTTGTTGCTCGTCTCCATTGTGCAGACTCGTGATGTGTGCGGAGCCCCTTATGTCGATCTCATATCATGTATGCAATCGATACTGTCGTCTTGATCATTCGGTGGCGGCGGATACGTTAGCGGCTGAAATTGTATATCGTATGCTAAATTTTGTGACAAAAGCCCTTCTCGCTCGGGGTTCCGGGAGATCTGTGTTTCACAGCGTGATCGCGAGAAGGAGAGGGTTTGGTGATTGCCATCGTCTGTGCCAGGGTTTCGACCTGAACGTGCACAAAACGGTGTTTTGAACTCCGAGCTGGACAGCACAACGATCCCGACATTTGTTAACGCCCAACACATCCAACGGCGTCAAGTACAATCCTCGATTTCCCCCCCATGGACGTATCGTACAGCATCCTCCCGGCAGAACATACTGCTTTACTCAAGACGTGCCAGACTATCTCAGTTTAGGCGGCCGTCTGTGTAAATATGGAATTAGCGATCAAGGTATGGCTCTTCCAGCCCTTGTCGCCTTGGCCGCTTCGCTCTGGGCCTCGTCACGCAGGTATCGAGCATAGATTTCCGCATAATGCTCCTTGTCCTGCGATGATCACTTCGTCAAACCGTGGACCTGGACCAACGGGCCGCGAGCGGGACTTACACTTTGGGTCTTGAGGACGGTTTCCCTCGTCTCCAGGAAGTTTGCGTACTCCTCCCAGCCTTCGCCCACGGACTGCCTGCTGAACCCCCGGTTTTCGATAAGGATATAGTCCCGTACGATCCAGGGCGCAATGGCGACGTCCACAAGGCTGAACTGCTCGCCGAGGAAGTACGGGCCTTTGACCTTCTGCGCCAGTTTGCGCAGCTCGCCCACGAGTTCCTCTCGGTTCTCCTTCTGCTTCTGGGGATC
The DNA here is from genome assembly GCF_000264995.1 of Punctularia strigosozonata HHB-11173 SS5. NCBI lineage: Eukaryota > Fungi > Basidiomycota > Agaricomycetes > Corticiales > Punctulariaceae > Punctularia > Punctularia strigosozonata. The sequence goes on along the minus strand of NW_006767442.1, from coordinate 1,160,775 downwards.
TTGGGCCTGGATTGTGCGGAACCAGGCGGGGAGGATCGACTTGGAGATGTGGTCGAGCTCGAGACGGACGAGGGCGCGCTTGAAGGGGTCTTCTGGGAGGAGATGGGGCTCGTGTTGCGGGTATGCTTCCTCTAAAAATTCGCAAAGCACGAGTGACTCGTACAGAGCTTGGCCTTTGTATTCGATCGCAGGGACGAGACCCTTAGGGTTGATATCTGCAACGCCCACATGAGCACGATATCTACTGTGTCAAGAGATGCCCGAATACCAAGGAAATGTTTCTCCTTCTTGTACGGGTTGACCTCCTTATATTGGTACGGGATATTTTTCTCCTCGAGGGTGATCCAAGTCCTCTGTACAAACGGGCAGAACTGGTTCGATGTTCAGTATCACCGCGAGTCATTTGGCCGTAGAGCACGATGTGATGTATACCCAACCCGCGTAGAACACCAAGTCTTGCGGATCCTAGTGTGCCTCCACCGTCTTCAGAGCTAAACCCGTCGCATGGGGAAAGATTTTCTCATCGGGTGTCCCCATGCTGGTCGTCAGATGGCACTTAATGCGAACAAAGCGGGACCTATGTTAACTGTTGGTGTGCACGATGCCCATCTTATACAACGCTGTTATGTTATGTGGGACCAGCTCTTAGTCAGGCTCATGCACTGTGCAGTGGCGTCATCGTCGACCGGGTCGTCGGTCTTTAAATTTCTCCGCTCGAACGAATTACCCCTTGACTCAGCAGCAGCGCTGAGCGAGACCCGGGCGAACAGATTGGGATACAAACATAATCTTTGCCTGCATTCCAGATGCAAATGTCTTTAGATGATGTACGAATGGCATCAAGGGAAGCGAAAATGCATCATTATGATCTAACATATACTGTACTTCGAGCTGCGTAGTAGCCGTTTACGTGCGTGTAACCCGTTCCAAGTTATAACTCAGGCTCTAGAAAGATGCTAATGAGCATGCGAAGTTGTGTGGGCAACCTTCAGCAGCGCGTACTTACCGGAAGATTGACTTGAGCTTGTCAATGCCCTCCTTGACATCATTCTCCGCGCTGCCGTCCGCTATGCTGTGGATCAAGCCCGGAAGGAGGGCACCTGCCGCTTCAGCGATCTGGACTGCCTGCCTCTCGGTCAGAACGTGGCGCCGCCGTGTGCTAACCACGCCAGATGCCGCGGAGCTGGTTTGCAGGGTCGCATCCTGGATATCCTCGGGAGCGGACGCCTGCTGGTCGTCGGTTTGATCATCGGTGGCTGCCGGTGTAGAGCTCTGAACTGAAAGAGATGATGATACGGTCGGGGACGGGATGGGGTCGACGCTAACAGGCGGCACGCCCGGACTCGGAGGAGTCAAATTGGGAATCTCGAGCCCCGGGCCCAAGGGAAGTCCAAAGGGTAACTTGATTCCTGGACCCAGGAGGAGAGCTCTAGGCAATGGGCCAATGGGGTGCACCTGCCTACTCCTCAACACACTCGCAGTTGCTGATGTCGCAGCGGCACTACTCTGGTCATCGCTGGAGGAGCCAGCGAAATGGTTGAAGACGTCGTCGCCGAGATGAACGATTTCTGGTACGGCTTTGATAAGCGACGGGGCCACGTCCTTGACTACGTCCTCTCCGAGGTTAAACAGGCTTGGACTGCGAACTCCAACCATCCGTCTGGATGCGGACGCTGCAGCTGTGGGGTCGGCGCTGACGGCCGGCTGCGTCTGACTGGAGTCGTCGGATGAACCGAAGAAATGGTGGAAGACGTCCTCGCCCAGGTTGAGGATCTCGGGGCCTGCTTCCTCGCCTACTTTGAGTGCAATGCCGGCAAGCCCAGGTGAACGCGCTTGTGCCTGGGACCTGCTCAGCACATCAGCAAATGCTCGAGTCGGAGAACTGATTCACGAACTTAGGGATCGGAGCTGCAGAGACAGAGATGACTGCCACCACGACAAAGGCGATAAGGGCCGAAGTACGCATGTTGAACGATGATATAAGATGGATGTAGAAAATATATAGGGCGTGAAGTAAGAAGATAGGTGGCTGGAGATTTTGTCAGGGGTAACGCCGTTTTCAAGGATCGAGGCGACTCACCAAACCAGTGCCTGAGCGAGCTCAAAGAACGAATGCGAAGGAGAGCCAGGAGCTGCAGAACCGCCGACATGTCTCAACAGATTTTATACAAAACTGAACGCAGTCATGCTGGCGGAATGTAGGCTCAGGACACACGGCGTACGCAGGATCTTCAGCGACCTGCTCTGTCCAAAACGTTAAGAACAGCTTCCACCGTACGATGAAGCGATACGAGCAGGTAAGGAGTGGGTCCATATTGGATGGTGGCGCCATCGCAGCGCTCCGCTATCACTCGACGCTCCCTGGGATAACCGAACGTGTCAGGCATGAGGCGGCACGATGCTCATAGCGGCGAGGGAAGCGACTTCGGCGACCATAGTGGGTGGGACACCCATGTCTTTCAAGTTGTATTCGAGTTGTATGTTGATAGCCCTGTCCGCTTTCAGGACGCGCGTGGATCTGCATCATGACTGCATGGTTAGTGATAGTAGCGCAGCGCGCATCACATCGCTGCGAACGTACTTGGGACGGCACTCGATGCCACTGATGACCCATGCCAATCGCAGGCAGTTTTTGTCATGAGTGCAGTCGCCCGTTACGATGAATTGCTTCTTCAAACCAGCATAAAGTTAGCGTAGCTGAGTGCCCCCTCTGAGATAGGGAGTCGAAGGCTGAGTCTCGATGGGTAGACTGCGTGTCTAAGCAGTCCGTGTCACAGGCAGTCCGCGTGAATTGATGATGGCCAAGTCTGGAGCTCGGACATGCTGGATTGTCGTTTTGGACTTGCATAAGGCCATAGCGTACATGTTTCAGAGTAGTGGACGTTTTCTGAGAAGAGCCTTGGTAACCTAGTGCGGACGGAAATTCTAATGCAGTGGTAGGTGAAGGATCGGAAGAGGAGATGCGTGCGGGGTTGCCTCATATGGACCGGGCGCGTCGGCGAATTTCAATCCTGGAAATGAATAGCCCCATATTCCTCGTTGCATATTGCAGCGTAAGTCATCATGAATTTCATCGTGCTACTTGCCTGAGTGATGTCCTACCGTCAGTGGAGAAAAAAAACTAACGCCGCCAATATGAGCTGCTCGATTTGATGGAGCCGACGAGGTAATTAGTCCGAAGTCGATATATAGGTTTCCATGAAAATGCCGCATCTCTGGACTCAGCAACGTAGAAGGCTCGACTCCTCGCGGAATATCATACAAATTATATTGGTTATTGTACAGTGCAGGTCGTCATTATTGCATCAAGCAGATTCTTGCGGGCCGTTTTCATTGTCGGAGGAGTAAGAGAGTTTAGGGATGCAAAGGAACGCCGCCGATATGAACTCGGGCATAGCGGCCAAGGGATACCAGAGTGCTTCATTGCGCAGCGCGCCTCGATGGTGCAAGGTTGCGACGTAAAAAACTTGGCGAATGAAGAGGAACACAGCCATGACGAAGAGGAGGAAGAAGGGCCATGCCGACGCGGTGTGTTCAGGAACGGGTTCCCGGTCCTGGTTGTTGTCGCCTGTCAATGCTGATGATAGTTCAGGAGAAGGTCGACGAGGAGAGATAGCAGGTTTGCATACTGTTTGCCGTCATCGATATGCATAGTAACAGGGCCTGGAAGCCGAGGACGATACTCAGTCCCAACCCGAGGTATAGACTGCACTGCTGCAATTGGCGAGCGAGGCCAACAGATCTACGTTTGTGATCGAGTTGCTCTTCGCACTGGCCGACGACGCTCATCACAAACAGGCCGACGAGGGCGATCCGCGCTACTCCGCGATTGAACGAGACGCCATCAACGATCTTCCGCTCTATCTCCGTCGGGAGATTTTGTTTGTCCATTTCTCTGGTTCCGTGTACGTCAGTACGCTTGCCGCGTATACAGCACTAATCCGTGCTCACCTCAGCGTAACCGCTTCGTAAGCAGCATCGAGGAGAAACGCGAAGCCGGAATCGAAAAGGATATTGACCATGAGAACAAGTGTCGTGTTTTGGCCCGCGCCATCCGATGCCGTCTCTACAGAACGCAGAACGTATGCTGCGAGGCGGGCTAAAATATCGGTGGTGAGTGGGGCGTTCGAGGATAGTACCAAGGAAGGACTCACCACAGCAGAATATGAACAGAGGAATACATACTTGGTGCGGCATGCGTATTGACGACAACAACAGCCCGAACAACATTAACAGGAGGAGAAGGTACAGGCAAGCAAAGGCCGCCGCCGCTGGCAGATACTCGCGATTGAAGTTTTCCGAGGACCGCATATCCTCGGTCGCGGTCAAGACATTCTTCGTGACGACGGTGATGGGGGAAGAAGGCATGCAGCACTAGCTGTGCGACACCTCGACCCAGGTGTTAAGTACGTCTGCGAGGGTGGTCGATCGTAAGCCACCCACCATTCGCGGAGGAACAAGGCCTTCAGCCATGCCGTGGGCAGACAGACCGGCGCAGCGCACGCCGGTGCTTCGATAGGCGCTCAACCCGTGCTTCTCAATATAGCGCAGTGGATGCTAAGATCCCTGCCGCTCGGCGACGACGGGAGGTCATCAGTGGCGTCCATGAGGTTGTTCTTATGCGGTGCATAACCGCGACTTCGAGAAGACAGGGCCGACCGAGGGCGGGAACACGGTCAGGAAGGATCGCTGGTACCTACCTAGCCCCCGGCCTTACATACGTATCGTCTTCCGCCAGCCGCTGCTCCTCTACGCCCGTGGATTAGCGGAGGCCCCGCAGCCTCATTGTTATGAAGTGCCGTGTGCGTATGGTCAAACGAAAATAGCAACGTCCAGGCCGCATGTGTAACACGCGCTATTTAGAGCGACAACAGGTGCTGACTGATACCGATAAGCGGGTTTAGCGCGCAAAGCGACATCCTCACCGTGAGGCAGTCTTGTGTGCGTCGATTACAAGCGCTCTTCGAACAGGGCATAAACACCCGTGATAATCGGTACACGAGCCCTAAGCTAGGCCGTTCCTTCCCTATCGCAATGTGCATGTTGAGACCGGAAGACGGGGTCAGCCCCTCCTTTCCGGCGGAATCGTATTCCAACCACTCACCTTCTGTACCCGACAGGTTCACCGACTATCGGGACTTCAGTACTTATTTCAAGATCGGCAATCATGTTTGTGCACAAGCACTCACGCCCCCGCACAGCGTTCGACACTGAGGCTATCCCTTATCCATGGCTATGGAACAGAGCATCACTGTTCGCGTAGGAGTTCAGCTGCGGACCCGCGATGGGCCCGGCAGCATGTGTGTGTAACATTAAGTAATCTGCAACTTGAAAGGCATCTTTCAATCAAATGAACAGCGGTGGAAGGGCAGAGACATGGAAAACTCACAAGTTACGTCATCTAACTCGTGCATCGATTGCAACTCCACCCTTATACTGGGAGAATCTCACTGATCTCAGAATTTGAGCTGCTACGTTGGACCGCGTGCAGCGCCAAAAGAACCCAAATAACCCCTGCGTGGGGAGACTGGATGTCAATTTTCGCGTCCACTCACGGACCTCAGATAACGACTTCGTATTTACCTGAAGTTCTTGACACACTGGCTTGAACAAGCCTATGATTACCAATGCCTGGGCCTCCGTTTGCATAGCCGAGGAAAGAAGGGGAGAAATTACAGCCGTAGCGCCGAACAACCTAATGACCCACAGCTGTGGAATCCGAGTCGGGCAACACAGGCAAGCAGCATCGCCATCTTGCCGTCTGGAGGTCAATGACGTTGGCATTCCTGTACTTTGCGGCGAGGTCCTTCACTGTGGCTCGTTTTGTGCTCGCAATCGTTTGGCGGCAACGTCACGGCATACGCATACTTATGACGAGGACCAGGACCAGGACCTGAGCGTAAACCTCCACTAAGGATTCGTCCTTGTCCTTGAGGTAGCAGAATGCGAAGTTAAGTTAGTGAACGCTGCACTCTGTCGTAATTAATAATGTCCCATTCAACGTATCGATTTCCATCGATTTCACCGGCTGTATCCGGACGGGGTACAAAAGAAAAGCTGGGGGTAGACACTGGAGGAGTAGACGTTTTAGACCCGATGGAAGGTACATTGTCGACGTCGTCCCTCACGTAGGCCGCGGCGCCCACGTGAATGGGCAATGATCAAACATACTTACCCTCGCCCCACCGCCAGGAGTACTGCGTTGGCCTAAGCCTACCCCATCGCAAAAACCCTGCGAATCTGCTGCGTGAAATCATAGGTGCTTCTCTTGATGCTTTGCTGCTCGATGTTTTGATACTCTCCGCAAATATGGCAATTATACTGTCGCTGGTTTGTGTTGATTTGCGTTGATACCAGGCTCTCCCGCACTTCAGCAAGCTTGAGCGCCCATTCAAGCCCCAGTTGCGCTGCATCTTCGACGCCAATCGGTTCACTTCGTCTAGCAATCTCGTTGAGGGAGGGCACGATCCACTCCTCGACATTGTAAGTCTTCGCCAACACAACCTTACTAACGGCCTCCATCGGGATCACCGATAGCGTTCGGATGGCGAGCGACCGTATATGATCGAACTGCCACATGGTGGACAATTTGAGCACAGACACCCATTGGCCGCAAGAAAGTACCGGATCTTGTCCAGGCAGCCTGGGACGTGAATGTTATTAATCAAGGTCAAGGGGCGAAATTGACACTATCCGGGACACACGTACGACTGGAACAAGACGTCGAGCAGCTGTTCGAAGTCGTTTAGTTCGATACCTTCGAGACGGATGGGGTTGTCGTCACCAACGCCTTCGGCATCTGTCCCCTCGGGAACCGGGTTTTCAAACATGTCCCGGAAAACGATCGAGTTTCGTTCGAGAGTCTGCCTAGGCACAGAAAACAAAACGTCCTCGACCTTCCGCAAGGTCAACTCCAACACATTGTCCGTTAACAATAGGGCTCACCTGGAACACGACATTGGCGAAGTAGAATTTCCTGTGATGATGCGGTTGTTTGTTCTTGGGGCATTCAATTTTTGGGAGTTCATCCCACGGGTCATCGCTCGATGTATCCTCCAATATCTGGGGTTGAATGCCGTTGAAGGGTTTGGATTTGACCATCGATGATCAGCTTCAAGATTTGAGCGGAGGACGCATTCATGGATGAATACTGTTGGACACGCGCTTTCTTCATGGTGAAAGAAGTTTGGCCATGATCTGTGCAGTCCGTTCGCACGCCGAAGAGCCTCTAGGAAAATGCAACAATGGAGCACTCGACTTTCCGAAAGTTGTCGCGCTGACTTCTTGAAGAGATGAACAATGAAGGGAGAAAGACGCGGTCACATGTTGCCAGCGTGATGCCTACGATGTGCATATACGATCTTTCGCCGACGACATCAACCACTCGTTAGGGCGTTGACAAGATTTGAACTTGGTATCGTGTTGATGATATGCAGGCAGTGTTTGCACGATCCCGCTAGGTGCCTGCGCAGACGATGCATGGGAATGCTTTTCATGGACTGCTGTTTGCAAGACGTGAAGTTAGACCTATATGCGGCGATTGACCAAAGACAGGAACTCACCACGCCAACCTTGACGATGGTCAACAAGGGAGACAAACGCAGAAAGAAAGTCTCAAGGTCAATATCACGAAGGAGCTCCCAAGAAGATCATCATCCCAAAATCTATGAATACACACACCAACGATGATAATACAGCTAGCTCATGCAAGTCTCGTGCAGAAGGTCTTCAATACCGCGTCGAGTCCTGTAACCTCCATCGCCTGAGCGGGCCCCACCACCACATCGACTGTCTCCGTTCGCGCTCCTCTCTCCTCTCCGCGCTCTCCTCCCTCTCCCCCGGCGCCCTCATCTCGATCTCGATCTCCACGTGGCCCCTCTCCCCATCCGCCTGTTTTGGCGTCGGGCCCCAGCCAGCCGGTGGCGGATATCCATACGCCTGGTGTAACCGCGGCGCCTCCGCCTCCGCGCGTCTCCGTACAGCGAGCATATGCGCGCGCCGCCAACGCGCGCACCATGCGTCGAACGGCCACGCGCGTCGCGCTGGTAGCTTCTCCTCGTCCGTGGAGGATGACGCGAGGGTAGGCACAGACGACGCCGACGCCGTCCGATGCACCCCCGGTCTCGGCGGCGTCGCCCCGCGTTTTATCGCGCCAGACCCGAGTTGCGTATCCACTCCACTCGCGACGGCGCTCACGTCGACCTCGCCGGACGGGCCCGACGACGTGCTGTGGCTTCTCCCGATGTGGACGTGCCCGCGCCACGCGAGCCTGTCGCCGACGCCGCGTATCACCCTCGCCGCCCTCTCGCGCTGGCGCCTTGCGCGCTCGCCGCGCTTGCGCCTCCTGTCCCGCCTGCGCTCCTCGCGCTCGACCATATCCTGCACCTCGCCTCCCATGCCGGCGCCGACCCACCACCACCAGCCCATGAACGTCTGCCACATGATGACCGCCCAGATGAGGCCTTGCATCCACGTGTACTGGTCCTGACTCGGGATGTAGAGGAAGGTGAGGAAGGTGGAAAGGACGGCGAGGGTGAGCGCGGCGGCGCCGAAGGCGGCGGTGCCGCCGTCCGTGCGCCAGGCCTGGGAACGATTGACGAGCAACCCGTAGAGGAAGAGCGAGGCGGTGAAGAGGAGGGAGAGTGTTGCGTTGCAGACGTTGGAGACGGAGGCGGCCATGCCCGCCACGGGCGCGGAGTCGATGATGGGAAGAACTTCCATCACGGCGGAGGTGAGCGCGAGCGGGGCTAGGAGGCCGAGGATGAGCCGCTTTTCAAGGTCGGACGGGTAGAGGAGGGTGAGGAACTGAATGTGCGTAATTTGGATGAGGCCCGAGGTGGTGGCGTCCATGATGTACCAGGCCGCAAGCTCGCTCTTCGGCCAGAGCGGGTCTGTGAGATTCGGGTCTAAGGGTGGTAGATCGACGGCGATGTAGGAGAGCATGTAGGGCCATTTCTTGGATTCGGTGATCGTACTCTGGCAGACGACGCGGAGGCAGGCAATGAGGCTGATGAGGAGCGAGAGGACGGAGGCGAGTTGAAGGACGTAGTTGATCGGTGCAAGGTGCCAGTGGTATTGACAGGTGAAGAGGAGATGGGCGAAGAGCACGGCGACGAGGGCAAAGATGATGCCGGTGATGAGGATCTGTACCGGCAGGGATTCGATGAAGGGCGGGCGGTAGCGGAGCATGGGGTCAGAGGCCCAGGTTCTGTGGGATGACGAGGACGATCAGTATTTGCGGCAGAGGTAGATGGGGGTATAAAGGAGAGAGATGAAAGACTGAATGGGGATGGCAACGTACACATCACTATCGTCCGTCGTGTTTTCCGCGAGCGCGGCGAGTGCGAACAGGAAAGGCGTCAGAATCATGCGTGCCCACATCGTGATAATATGAAGTTCGCGCCAAGGTCGCCAAGAGAGCAGGTAAATAGCCGTGACGGCAGCGGGTCCAGGGTAAACGGGGCAAGCTCTACGCCACCGTCCTCAGCGCATGCGGTCTCCTGGAGGAAATATTCGATATTTCTGCTCGATGGAGGGCGGGAGGGCGCTGGAGGGCGTCGGGGTCGGGAGGCAAGGTGCGCTCATCACCGAGAATAGTGACCGGCCAACTTGCCCTATCTGGACGTCCCCGCTACAGCCTCTGCCCGAAGAGGAAGGAGCCCCTGTTATTTCCGCGCTCCCAGGCCTGTCAAGCTCACGTGGCGGGCCAGAACGACCTGCCTAATGCGGAGGTGATACCCCGGTGCCTTTGGTTTCTGGAAGGGTGCGCGCTTGAGGAGCTCCTCGGACTTTTCTCTTGTTCGAGTCTCTCGCTCGTCCCCCCACGCCCACGTCGTGCCCGACGACGTCCAGCGCCTTATCCTGCCACATTTCACCATAGTATCATACACCTAGCGACACCCCCGACCACAACGGCCATGGAACAAGAACCGAGTCCCGTGCCCGTCGCGGATGCACACGTCGACTCATCCGCAGCCGCCCCCGAGCTCGCGCACGCGCCAGAGGATAAGCAACAACAGGCCGAGAATGTGCCGCACGTTGAGCTCTCGCGCCCCGACGGCGAGTCCGCGAACGCGAACTCGGACGCTCAGGCGGAGGATGCGACCGCCACGCACGCGCTCGACGCCCATCTCGATCTCGCCGCGCCGATCTCCGAGCGCACAGCTGAACACGCGGCATTCATTGAGAGAGTGAGTTTCTGCTCCCCTCTCTTTCTCTTTCTCCAGCACGGAGGTTTGTCGACGCCAGCCCCCACCTTGGGACACTCCGGATGAGATACCGCCGCGCAGCCCCCGCGGCGAACGCTGGCCGTGATGGCAACAATCCTCTGCCTCCATTCATTCTTTCCTTCCATCATTGCAAGAACAAAGCATAGCTGACGCGACATGTTCGTTCTCAGCTGTTCTCAAAGGTAGAGGCGGAGAGCGAGCGTCGAGCAGAAGAGGAGGGCCGCGCGTCTCGCCTCGCCGTCTCCCCAACGCCCTCGCTGCCGGCTCCCCGACCCGCCGCCAACCGCCGGCGCGGCGGAAGCGTGTCCATTTCGCGTCTTGGCGAGGTCAGTCGCCTTGTATATCCTGTGTAAATGCTGTATCACTAACTATATGCGCCCTCATTCACACAGGCTATCATGCCCGAGAACGGATCCGAGCCCAGCGTACCGCCTACGCCATCCCGCCTCTCGACGATCATCATGCAATCGCCCATTTATCAAAAACAACTCGCCGTACGTCTCACCTTCCTGTCTCCGATCCGCTCGTTTATTTTTCTCACGCCCTTCGCGCCGCTAGGCCGCTAGCGCCACGACGATCTCATCCGCCGCCTCCACCAATTCTCTTCCGCACGAAGAACCCGCGCCGCGCCATGCAGACGGGCGCTCCCGCTCGCCCTCCCCGACGCCGAGCACCGCGCCTCTGCACGACTCGATAACGCAGTACGCGATCCCCGCCAAACCGTCGCTCCCGCGCGCCGTCGCCCGCCGCCTCTCTCGCGCCCGCTCGCGCTCGAAGGAGCTCCTCGCGAGCCCTTGCCCCGACACTGGTGCGGTCGTCGTCGGCGTGCAGGTGCAGACGCAGACGAGGTCGAGGGCCGGGAGCAAGAGCATCAGCCGGCCCGGGACGGCGTCGGGACTTATTCCACCTGCGCAGACGGCGGGAGGGAGCCGCCCCGGCACGTCCTCGGGGCTGACGTCGTCCACCTCGCCCACCCTTGCGGAGGCACCGCCTTCGCCGAAGGACCAAGTGCTGGTGCCGAAGGACGTGGATCAAATGCCCGATGCCCTGCCCGCGGAAGAACGCAGAAACGTCGGCGAGGAAGACATTGAGGAGGAAGAGGAGGAAGACGATCTGCCTCACGGTACGACCGCGACCGTGCACGTCGACAGGCCCGCGCGTAAACCGCGGCATAGGTTCATCGTATTGAGCGACAACTGGGTCGCGAAGGCGAAGGCGTTCACGCTCCGGTTCAGGCGAAAGGGAAGGGCGACGGTCGTCATTGTTGATGCGGCGGCGTAATCAACCTGCGTCGATGAACAAGAGAAGACGTTTCCGTCCTGCGTTACAGGCTCAGCAAAATCCACATTCTCGTTTCTTGGGCTTTTCACTGTTGGTCTCTCGTCGGTATCCCTGGCTCATCACTTATCACTGTTCAAATATCTCTCTCCGGCTCATACACACTCGCTTCCGCACACGGACCGACCCGATTCGCTCGTTCACGGCGTCTCATCCTCAGCAGCAAAACCTTTATCTGTTTCATATCACACTCAACCCACCGAACATCCTAACACACCTCATTCTAACCTCTTTCGGTCTTCGGGCACACAAATGACGGACTTCCCCAGGATTGTCTGTTTGTCTCTCTCACAACCCAGGGTTTTTCGGTATATATCTCGATGTTTTGGCAAGGGCGTTATCGTTTCCCTTGTGTCTCCCTAGGATCCTCTCCCTTATCGTAGGACATAAACGTAACATCCCGCCCCTCACCACGCGTTTTCTTTACATTATCTCCTACGTTATTCGCTTGTTCTGGCCTTGGCATGGTTCGGACCCCGTACGCTCGTTAGCTTGTTATATATTGACTACGTTTGCGTTCATGGCAATTTGTGAAACGATGCCCTGCGAGCTGGCGCATACTTACGGACGACGCGATGGGCATGCATAGAATTGGGTATTACCAGCGAGGTTCCCATATTCGAATTGGGGTTTAGCCGAAACTTGTAAGGTAGACCTCATGCGCGTCCGACCCCATAGCACGCGACACGCGTGACATTAGACGTAATAGGTGCAAAAATTTAAATAACTCTCAATTAGACTAGCTCTCACCGAAAGTGTTACCGGCATTTTATAGATGTCTCCTGTACATAGATAGGACCGTTGACAGTTACTGATGAGAGTGCGAACTGCGAAAGGAGAGAAGGATAGCTGGGGTGTGAGGCATGACTGTGACACAGTGTGACCAATCCCTGAACCTCATTGAGGCGCGCTGGCGCTGCAAGACAGTTGGGTAACTGGAGGCATGGAAACTAGTAGACATCATATTGAGTACGGTAAGATGGATATACTGTTGGCAACATACATTTTCTCTGTTCTCCTCCGTGCTGATAGCTCCAACGTGGCGGCAACAAGGTTGTGCGTACTGGCCGAGGTTACACTTGCGCAAACGGCCCTAGGGCATAACGTCGTGATCCCCGACGTGCCACAGAGCTCATTGGATGCCAGATAGTCAATACAGCGGAGCCAGTTTCGTGACGGCGGCGGAAAGGAGAAACCTCCAAGTTGCACGGCTTGGCACTGAGGGCAGTCCATCACATGCCTCGGTCTTGTTTTCATCTCTCCTCCCGAGGATCTTATTCTTGAGTTTCGAAAGCAGCAGTCAAACTTCGGCACAGTACATTATTGTAGAACCCCAGTTGCATCTCGAACGAAAGCTACTCAGACCGGGAGACAATCAACTTTTCGCTCGTATTACGTCTAATGTCACGCATGTCGCGTGCTATGGGGTTGGACGCGCATGAGGTCTACCTTACAGCCGTTTTCAAAAATCATGAGCGCGGCACCAGAAACGAGACGCGCGTCGTGAATGACCCCAAAGCTGGGTTTGCCGCCAGTTCGACGACGAACTCTACGATGATGCGCCCTAGGATAGCATGGAAATGATCAAAATACGCGTGAGGAGCTCAGAGGATGATTCTGAGGAGTGGTAAACATGATATTCAAAGGAATTAACAAGCAATTTCCCAGTAGCAAGCAAGGATAGTGTTAGCGAATGTAAACCATGATTATGGACGCTACATCCAGCAAATCTGGACACAGTCCAGCCTCTGTGTGATCAAATATGTGTCCCAGGAGTCTACCGATGTTTTTGACAACGAGATGTTTGGGAACTCATCGTCGACTCGTCATTGGGGAGCATTGGGTAAGACCCTTATATTAGGGTTACTGCCAGCAGCAGCATGGCTCACTGAGGGGCAACCATTGTACAAGTGTACTGCTCCAAATCAAGGTGTAGCCCGCTATCAAGAAGATCCCATAGGCGAGTGGAAGTTGACAGAATGGGTGAAAGACAATCCGCCGGGAGCATCAAGTTGAGGGAACCAGAAACCGCCAGAAACATTGCACATCGTATCTCGATGTAACGGAGTACTCCGTAGCTTAGCCGTAGGGTAAACTTAGAATGGTCGCGGCTCCGCCGCGACTGAGAAATCACAATGTTGACGCGCCCGTTGGGCGCCATATGGTCAAACCTTGCGTGCTTACCTCTACTCCCCGGGCGCCTGATATCTGAGATATGATTATCTCTGATATCTATGGCGTCTCGACTATAAAAACTCGATTGCACGCCTGTATCTACATTCATTCTTGCTATACTACCGGATCCTGCTCTGTTGCCTGCGAGGCGCGTCGTGACACCGCCACCGCCCGCCTCGCCCCCTTACGCTTAACTTACACTTTTTTGAGCACCCTAAGAGGTTAGTACAATGCCTGTAGATACAGTAACCGACGCTACGCTACCGCGTACGTTGAGAAGTGGGACGATCCTACCGGACATCCGAGTAGAGGGCAGACTGCCCAGAGATCGGCGCCAGGCGCCGAAGAGTACCGTAGATACTACAGCAAATGAGAATGATCTGAATGATGACATCAGATC
>NW_006767442.1:1141839-1145666 GCF_000264995.1 Punctularia strigosozonata HHB-11173 SS5 | reverse complement strand
AACCCCCAATAGACCCTCGGAGGAACCCCGGGGCAGCGCCAGGCGGAGACCCCGGATCAGGATCAGAGGACGACAGCCGTGAGAATAGGAGTTCCCCCGGGCGTAACGCATCGGAGAGACCGAACATCGCCAACCGTGAAGGATCGTACATCCCCATGCAAGAGGATTTCTCTGCAATAACATTGAGAGAACTATATCATAAGAAGATCCTTAGAATGTTTAAAAGATATGTAGATTCCTATAGAGTCCCTTCAAAGAACATAAAGAATCAGAAGCCGGCTCAACCTAAGGAGTGGCAGGGGGACGACGATGCCGATCGCTTCCTTGATTGGTTAGATCTATTATTAAACTTTTTCATGCTCACCGGAATGACCGGAGAAGAACACGAGGACGAACGGGCCGCGTTTACGACAGGATTCCTGTCGTCGAAGCCTAGGTATTGGTGGCAAACCAAAATAATTAGAGCCACGGCACTTGCAGATCCTGTTCCCTTCAAGGAAGGGATCATTAAGTTATTCGATAGGTTTGTAGTTACATTAACGCCAGAAAAGGCTCGTAAGAAATATTTAAATGTGTCATTCGAGCATAAAGATGGGGTACAACAATTCTACGATGAATTGATGGACGCTGCCGACCGTTTACTACAACAGCCTACGGAGACCGATATCTCGGAGAGATTTCTTACTAACTTACCTGAAGATTACATTGATCACTTAGTGGGACTAAAAGATGTCCGAGTCGGCGTCACTAGGATCGAATTAATGCGGGACTACGCAATACAGTACGAGCTAGCACGGAAGTCCCTCAAGGCGATCCGAGACTTACGCGGAGGACTGCGCAGCAAGACGCCGACGGCGAAATATGAACCGGGAGATCAGATCGGGAAATACCACGGCGGAGATCGAGACCGCTACAGAGCCACGCGATACGAGGGGCCGACTCGCCCAAAGGAGCGCCCCGAGCTACCTAGAAAAGACGAAAATAAAATCTCTCGTAACGTAGGTACGGAAGATCGCGGAAATAGACAGCCAGAGGTCAAGGCGACTGGAGGTAGACCATGGCCCAAGAGCGCTACTATCCTCAAGCCAAAGCCGAATCCGCGGTATCCGGACTTAGTATGCCGCCTATGCGCCGAAAAAGGGCACATCGCGATGGATCACTACCCTGATTCAGCACGGATGCACGTAATGGACGTCGTAGATGATAGGTCTGATGGAGAGGGCCCAGACGCTTCGAAAGAAGCCGCGGAGAATGAACCAGAATTGCCCGAACAGGAGCGTACAGACGACTCTGAAGATTACCGGGAATCTTATGAAGCACATGCCTACAGCGAATACAGTAGTACTGATTCTGATAATGAGGAGAACGCTGTGTACATGGGGGCTCTACTCGCAGGAGGCGAGGAGCGTGAGCTCACTAACTCACCAGAGCGTCAAGCGCTACCGTTCCCAAAGGGGAAGCGCCCGGTCCCGCCGCCCGAAGCTCGCGAAGCCATCAGATCTGCGTTACACAGGGAAGACGGTGCACACAGGCCGAGGTACCCAAGGGAATGGACAGAGCTACTCGCCGCTTATGTCCAAATTAACGGCGTAAAGGCCTGGACACTATTCGACCTCGGATCCAATACGGATGCCGTCAGTACCGAATTTGCACAGATATGCAATCTTGACGTCTTCGAGCTCGAGAACCCCGTTACGCTTAAGCTGGGCTGTAAAGGCAGCAAGTCTAAGATTACGCACGGCGGTCATTGTAGGACCGCCCTAGGGACTATCAATACGAGGTGGTACTTCGACGTAGCCAACATAGCACACTATGATGCCGTTGTCGGCTTGCCGTTCTGTGCTAAACACGGAATCACCATAATGCCCGACAAGCGGACCATCAGGCTTCCGGATGGCCTAGACATCCCCGCGGAGCTTGAAGGGGGACGGATCGGTGGGAATGACAAATGGGCTCGGCCCAACCCCGCCAAGCCTCGCGCTTCCTTTCGGAAGTAAAGTTACACGTGAAGGACAGCGCCCACGGCCCAAGGTAGCGGTCCGCTCCCACGCGCTAGATACGAAGCTACCCGATATAGCAGAGAATAATGTACCCACTGTAAGCCGCCTTGCGAGCGGGATAGTTGAATACGAAGAGATCAAAGACATCAAATTCGAGCGAGAATTTGAGACAGCTTACGAGCAGCACCGCGCTGCTGAAGATGCACAACGGAAGACGCCGTGGGGCAAGCAAATACCGTTCCCGGGACCTCCCAGAGAAGCGAGCGCTCAGGAATCAAGAGAAGGGTTGCCATCACGCGCCCAAGAAGCAATACTGGACGATGCAATCCCACGTCTCCGAGAGCAGTGGGTCCAGCACATTCAGGACATTACAGGGGACATTCCCCTTAGGAAACCTCCGTATAGGGAAGTAAATCATAGCATACCGCTAATAGACCCTAATAAGAGGTACAAGGGACACCGTCCGCGTTGCGCAGAGGCGTACCAACGTCTATTACAGGATAAGATACAAAAATACACGACTGCCGGATGGTGGGAATGGAAGCCTGTCGAGAACGCATTGCCGATGCTGTGTATTCCCAAAAAGGATGGGAAATTACGCACCGTGTTCGACCTGCGCGAACGGAACGATAATACCGTTCATGACATAACTCCGATGCCAGACCAGGACCGCATTAGGAATGACGTCGCTAGAGCCCGATACAGATCTAAGTTAGATATGAGCGACGCGTATGAACAAGTCCGTATCGAGAAGGGCGACGAGCCGAAAACCGCGTTTTCGACGATTATGGGAACCATGATATCCCACGTGATGCAGCAAGGGGACTGTAACGCCCCGTCTACATTCCAGAGGCTTATGACGCATAATTTTAGAGATTACATTGGTGTATTCGTACACGTTTATCTAGATGACATTTTCATATTCTCCAACACAATAGAGGAGCATGAGAGACATCTCGAATTAGTATTTGCCGCCCTCCGCAAGGCGCAGCTGTACCTATCAAAGAAAAAAGTCGACCTATATTCAGACCGAATGGAATGTCTCGGACACATCATAGACGCTCAAGGAATACACGCGGAATCCGACAAACTGGAACAGATCCGCGAGTGGAGAACGCCACGAAGCTACTACACAGAAGTAGCCCGATTCCTCGGGCTCGTACAATACTTAGCTCAGTTCATGCCGAATGTGGCCACCTACATGGCCCCACTTTCAGACATATGCAGTGAAGGGACACCATTCCATTGGCGGCCCATACACGAGAAATGCTTCCGCACAATCAAGGACTTGGCGTGTCGAGCGCCCATTCTGAAACCAGTTAACTTCGGTGATCCCGATCCGATCTGGGTCGTATGTGACGCTTCGAAGACCGGAGTTGGGGCTTATTACGGTCAGGGCCGAGACTGGCGAGTGTGCCGGCCGGCCGGATTCATGTCTAGGAAGTTCACAAATGCACAACGAGGCTATGCTACGTATGAACATGAGACGCTAGCCATATTAGAAGCCCTCCTGAAGTGGGAGGACAAGCTTATGGGCCGAAAAATTAATATAGTTACTGACCATAGGACTCTCGAGTTCTTCAAGTCACAAAAAGATATGTCTTACCGCCAGCGGCGTTGGGCCGAATACATTAGTAGATTCGATCACTCCATTACATATGTCAAAGGCGAGTATAACCTCGTCGCAGACGCGCTATCACGATACTACAAGTACGATAGACCGGGCGAGACTCACCCGGATTACCGGTACGTGAATGCCGACGTGCGCATTGACCCGGCCGGGATGACCTTCCCGCATTGCGGAACGAGGAGATAGGTACGTATGGC
>NW_006767442.1:1133843-1139581 GCF_000264995.1 Punctularia strigosozonata HHB-11173 SS5 | reverse complement strand
AATTCGCGAGCGAATGGAAGGCGCCCCAGTGGTTCGGGAACGCCGTTCATCTCGATAAGGGATGGCGCGAGAAGCATGCCCGGAAGTTCGTCCCTGAGCCCAACTCCGCGCTCGACGCGCTCGACGAATGGGTCGCATACTTCGAAAAGACGGACCGTACGCGTCCGCATGGCATCACCCTCGCCAACGGCAAGGCCGACAAGGACCAGGTCGAAGGATGGCTCATCCTGAAGATTGTCGGGCCGGCGCGCCTTCCGAACAAGAAAGTCGAACGCCGCGTTCGCAATACGCCTATGCATCAGATCTGCGCGTTCTTTTCGGAACGCGCAGCGGAATATTTCGGCAAAGTCGCCGCTCTTGGCGGATCGATCTCCGCGATGTGGCAGCCCGCTCCACTCGAACACCCCGAGAATTTCGATTTCGACGCGTTCCTCAAACACGCGGTTCATTGTGGCGTCTCCCGTAAGATGGCCGAAGGCCCGATTCACGCCTTCGCCGAACAGTGGATGCAAGATCATCGCGAGAACCTCGATCACGGAGTGGGTGGCACGGGCGCTTGAGTCCATCGGCGGGTCCCGAGTCGTACAGAGTCCATCGGCTGGTACGACGATGCTAGTATATCAGATAGCCCTCCCCTATTTCTCTTTTCTTTTCCAGGAGGGGGAAGGGTGTAACGGAGTACTCCGTAGCTTAGCCGTAGGGTAAACTTAGAATGGTCGCGGCTCCGCCGCGACTGAGAAATCACAATGTTGACGCGCCCGTTGGGCGCCATATGGTCAAACCTTGCGTGCTTACCTCTACTCCCCGGGCGCCTGATATCTGAGATATGATTATCTCTGATATCTATGGCGTCTCGACTATAAAAACTCGATTGCACGCCTGTATCTACATTCATTCTTGCTATACTACCGGATCCTGCTCTGTTGCCTGCGAGGCGCGTCGTGACACCGCCACCGCCCGCCTCGCCCCGCTTAACTTACACTCGAGCTCAAAATCGGGCTAACCTTTGGCTCTCTTATGCTCGGGCACTCCTCAGACAACAACAGCAATACAATCCCGTCGAGATGCCTGAGCTGGCTAACCTCCTGAGCTCGCCGGCATCGCTGATCTGGCGGTGACCCCACTTTAGGGTCGTTCACGACGCGCGTCTCGTTTCTGGTGCCGCGCTCATGATTTTGAGAACATCTGGTCCACTGGGAAAGAGGTCTACGAGACCGGTCCATAGACCGGTCCATAGACTCTCGGCTGCCCGCCGTCGCGGTAGCCTGGTGCCACACCAAGCCCTTGGGCCTTGCTTCACTAGGCCACTCTGTCCATCGTCCATGCACACTCTGTTGGCCTTGTGAATAGCCATGGTTGGACCACGTGCTAACGTGCCTTGTCGTTTTTCTGTTATGCGCCGACCGCGCATAACAGAAAAACGACAGCACCAAGTCACGTGCAAGCGCCATCCCGACGCCCCGCCAAGGCCACACCGCCGCGGCAGAATACAGTGGCACAAGGCTACCCGCCCCTTCAGCTTTGTCGCTACCATTCCTATATACTTCCTCGCATTGCCCCGGATGTATTATGCATTGTGCATGCCGGGCTTTGCATGTACATATTCATATAAATCTAGCTGCAATGACGATCTCCTCGATGTGAACCTATCTCAACACTATGAGCTCTGATTCACCCCCGGATACGATAGAGCTACCCGTCTTCAAGCCTTTCCGCACTTGCAAGCAATGCCATAGCCTCATGGGCGGCTTTCGGGTTTGCGAGGGTCGTGGTGCAAATAACCGGAGCAAACGCGGAATGATATGCCAGACGGTGAGTACTGTACACTCTCAGGCATCTGCCAATCTGATCATCCTTTCTTAGTGTTCTTCCTCTGGCTGTCATTGGACGGAATATCATGGGGTCGAGGGCACGCATGTCTATGACTACACTGAGCTCTTGACACTCCTCGAAGGTCTTCCAAACCGGTTCACTATTCCCTCGGGACTTCACGTACGCCGCGCACCACTCGTAGTGGAGCCTTTAGAGGGCATCATTGCGAAGTTTCCTTGCGAGCGTCCAGGATGCTATGCACAGAAGACTAATGCACCGCGTCAGAGGAACCGTGCATGCATCACCTTACGCTGCGCCATGTGCTGCAAGGCTGAGGCGGTAGAGGCTCGCATGAACAATACTCCCCGAGGACACTGCCAGGTTCACAAGGTTGCCGCCCATTTCCCAGCTTCAGCAGGATCACAGAACACTGTTCGCAGAGCTGAGTTAGATCATGCTCCCTCTTCTCAGTCACATACGCCATCGCCTTCCGCCTTTGCGGAGCCCACCATATCATCCTCTTCGCCAACACCCTCCTTGCCCATCGTTATTCGACAATCTGGTTCAAAGCTGCCAGCAGCAACTCAGGCCGGCTCCTCTACTCGCTTGGCACAGCCGCTGTCACAGCACTGGGCAAAGGAATACGAACGCGCACAGGCCGACAAAGCACAGATTCTATCGCAGAAGCTGCAGCGCCAGAAGGACGATCAACTTCAGCAACAAAGCATCGAACTCTGGGTTTGGACTACGAAGGGTGAAGAGCCCGAAATTCTTGCCCATCATGCAAATGACTTCCCTCGCTTTTCTTTCAGCGACGTTGGCATCCTTGGGCTCACAAAGGAGAGATATGTCGATGTTTATGAATCTGGCCGTTTCAAGACGTACACTGCAGATCATCGCATCATCGCCATTCGAGGACGTCCAATTCTTGCATGTGTTCGGCCTATCACCCTTGAACGCCTGAAGGTCGATGATTGCCCAGGTCTTGCGGATGCTATGGCTCAGCAGCGGCCGCTCCCATCTCATGATATCGGGAAGAAAAGAGCAGCAGAGGCGGTCGTATCACCTATCAAGGTCCCAAAGCTGACTGGCAACAGTGATGCCGCTTCCGTGGTACACTGTGCACGATCACCATCTGTCGAGCTTCTTCCAGATATCCACCCCATAAGAAACAAGCCCAGGAAGTCGCAGAAGGCATCGCATAAGATGTCTAACACCTGTCCGCTGGCTCGCACATTTCCTTGTGACTTCTCTGTCTGTGAGCTACAGGAACTCTTTGATAAGGTAGCACAGAAGATGGACGACGACTCGGAGCTTACGCTTGAACGGGCGTTCGAGGCTGTCTTCGCCACCCCGTTCGTCAAGGCAACCGTCATGAAGTATCGGCGTTTCTGGAGGGCAGCGAGAACACCAGGCGACTTTCGAGATCTGTGGCAGGAGTACGTCAATGCGGGGAAGCACAACCCGAAGGCGACTGCTACACACTTCGCCGCTATTGCAGCTGTCCGATTCCCTAACAAGAAGAAGCTGGTGCTCCTCGATGATGAACCCTCGGAAGCTAGAGTTGAGGTGCCATCCCAAGCAACGTCACTCTTGCCGTCATCGTCTGCGCCCATGCCTGCGCAGCACTCCCCAACGATCAAGTTGGAGCAGGAAGATATACGTTTGGTAACTCACACGTTCAAAGCCGATGAGTGGTTTGTTGACGAGTATGGGAATATGGAGCTTATTGATTGAATAGGTATTGGTACGCATGTAAAGTACAGTAATAACCTAATAGTACGATAACACTCCCGGAGCGCGGTCATAGGCGGTGTGCATAAAGGTGTGAATGAAAGCGTGAAGTCCGAGTCCGCGAGACACCGTCTAATCCAATCCATAGTCCATCTCATTGACCTACATGCCGTTCGATGATGCGTGCGGAGGCGCTAAATCCGTTCTCACAACGCGAGGGCCAGCCTAGGCTAACACTGCGGTGGCGAAGACGGCAGCCATGCCGCTGACGGCGAGGGAGCCGGCGCCGCTTGCGTTGGTCTGAGACGCCTGAGCGCCAGAGCCGGAGGTGGTGGAAGAGTCCTTGTGGGTACCAGTGGCGGTGGCAGCCGCCGATCCAGAGGCACTGGCGAAGGTAAGGGAAAAAGGTCAAGACAAAGGCAAACGCGACTCACGCAGTGGAGGTAGCAGCAGTGAACAGTTGCGCGCTCGAGTAGGTTGCGCAGTTGCTGGAAGCGGGAACGCGGGCGGTGTAAGGCATCATCTGAATCGCACTGAAAAAGGTCAAGACAAAGGCAAACGCGACTGCAGTGGAGGTAGCAGCAGCGAACAGTTGCACGCTCGAGTAGGTCGCGCAGTTGCTGGAAGCGGGAACGCGCGCGGTGTAAGGCATCATCTGAATCGCGCCGAGAGACTCGGGAGGCTGGGTGTAGGTCATCACCTGGCCGTCCTGGGTGTACACGCCGGGGAAGTCCTGGTTGTCACCCTCGCACGAGGTGAAGGTCCGGTTATCGCGCCGAGAGATTCGGGAGGCTGGGTGGGGGAAGTTCTGGTTGTCGCCCTCGCACGAGGTGAAGGTCCCGTTCTGGGCGTTGTTCGGCGCGTTGTACATGCAGCCGATTCGGTCGCAGCTCAGCTCTGGTCGTTCGTGGTCGAATTCGGTCGGAGGCCAAACGTCGGCCACTGGGCTCCCCCGAGCTCGACGGTGAGTATTCTCTCCGCCATTCCCACTGATGGTCAAACCCGCTCACGCTCCCGTATTGCTAGCTTAGGTTCACTCACCTGCAGAACATCGTACCCGCGTGCACCGAGTTGGCGATGGTGCACGTCACCGTCCTATGCGAGGACCTTGATTGCGGATGGACCCTCCTTCCCGCACACGAACGACGCCTCCGAGAGCGTCTACGTCGACGTCTCCGAGTCCACCTACTTCATCACCAGTCCGAGGTCACGCCTATCCTGCCACCAACTCTGGCCGACTCTCCGGCGCTTCTCGGTGCCCAGCACGCCTTTGTCCCCGATAGCAACCCGGGCGCAACAGGTACGGCCTCCGCAGGTCCACCGCCTTCCCCATCCCCATCTGCGGCGGTGTTCGCATTTGACGAGCTCGGTCTGCTCCCCTTCGCCACTACCGCGCTCCTGCACGTCTCGCCTGCCCGCACAACCATGTTTCGCGTGCACTGCTCCCGATGCGCAAACGCACGAGGATGCGACGCGCAATTGGTAGGAGTTCTCCGTCCTTGCGCGTGCGCGACAGCAGCTCCACGCGCATCCTGCGCTTCCGCTCGATGACCTGGATGAAGGTCTTGTTGTTGCCCTTCGAGGCAGGGAAGCCGGTCGAGTACACAAGACCGCCGAGTGCCAACAGCTCGGGCTTGCAATGGTAATGCGGATGGGTCGGTATTGAGGTGCAGGCAGCTACGAGATGGTGGTTTTGCCAGTATGCAAATCACTGGACTTAGTGAAAATCGCGTTCGTTGTAGCAGTGGCTGTGAAGGAGTGATCCCCGCGCTTGTATAGTTCCGAGTCCCTCATTCAGGTCTATGTATGTACGGTATCGAGGGAGCTGTTGTTGAACTTTGTATATCGTACAAATATGGAAATATCACACGCTCGTTACCTATTATGTACAGATTCTCTCACATGTTCTATTCTTGTGTTCTTCCTTGCGATCTTCTATCTTTCCTGATTGATATTACCGCTTTAGGCACATTCTTTTGTTCCCTTTATGGAAATGCTTCCCTCGAGCTCCCTCACATATACCAGGAGCTCTCCCTTCGCATCTCCTCAGTCTTTTCCCTTATACTTTGACTGAGGAGTGAGTCTGCCATGTCCCTTCATGTCCCTCATGTCCTAACGTACTTATGATGCCTCTGTAGTCATATATTAGGTACTACATGCGTAACTTAGTCTTTTCCCTTATACTTTGACTG
>NW_006767442.1:1130439-1133823 GCF_000264995.1 Punctularia strigosozonata HHB-11173 SS5 | reverse complement strand
GCGATCTTCTATCTTTCCTGATTGATATTACCGCTTTAGGCACATTCTTTTGTTCCCTTTATGGAAATGCTTCCCTCGAGCTCCCTCACATATACCAGGAGCTCTCCCTTCGCATCTCCTCAGTCTTTTCCCTTATACTTTGACTGAGGAGTGAGTCTGCCATGTCCCTTCATGTCCCTCATGTCCTAACGTACTTATGATGCCTCTGTAGTCATATATTAGGTACTACATGCGTAACTTAGTCTTTTCCCTTATACTTTGACTGAGGATCATATATTAGGGAATTATCGCTCTTGCCTTCAGATCCAGAAGTTCATCAGCTGTTACCTGTACTTAATGTGAATACTACGGATCAAGTAATGTGGATCTAGGAATGAAATAAGGCGCATTCCCTTTCTCTTTGAGCTGCATATAGGTAAGTTCATTGCGTCGACGAATCATCTCATCAAGGAAGAAATTATATCGATCTACTTGCATCTCCCGAACAATTGCCTGGAATCCACCGAACCATGCGTTGGTCTGCTCAGCAGCAGACATGTTGAACTGCCATTTACCATCGGCCATGAGTTCCGGCCATTGTGCAGGGTTGCATCGAGTACTGCAGAAGTTGTCAGACTCTTTGTGCTTCAACTTGAAGTGAAAAACATCAACGACGATGGCCTTGTTCTTGAATCGCTCGCGCATGGCATCGTCAGGATCATTCTCGATCATCGCCAGGACCTTGCAGCCGTTATCATGAATCATGAATTGCGGCATTGACTTCTCAGTCGGGAAACACTGAACCCAGAAGTTCTGTCCGCGAGTCATTGAGGACGTACACCACTGTGATGTGAGAAGGACGTACACGGACACCATTGGGTGCTTCTGAACCAAAGAATGTCGCGCGCGACAGAATAGTCCCGCAACAAGCCACAACAAGCTCTTCGTTATGGGTTCGACGGCGGCCAAATCGAGCTTTCGGTCGGACATTGCCTTCGGCAGGTTTCCCATCACAGACAACATCCTCATTCGGAGGAAGGTCATCAATGAGATCCTTGCCTGAATGAATCCCACGGTCATCCACCACAACATCTTCGTCCTCGTCAAGACCAGCTCCCTCGAGAACACCATCCAGTGAGCCAGGAAGACTGGCTGTGTCCATCGACAGGGAGTCATGAGTCTGAGATGTTCGGGCCCGCCGCAGACGCTCCTTCAGTTGAAACACAGCCTTGGCTGCTTCTCGTCGATGGGCTTCAAGGGCACGGTGCGATGCTTCGGAACATGTTTGATAACCTGTAGAGGTGTTGTTCTCACAGCCGACAACGACACACTTGAGTTTGAGGTGAGCATGCTCAGGGCACCAAAGGTCTTTGACGGAATGAAGCGGAGTCTTGCAATCATGATAGGCGCAGCATGGGTGTCCAATGGTAATCCCATCAGTGACTGCAGCACGGACATACTCTAGGTATTTGTGATGAGAACACAAACTGTGGGCTAGAGCTTCATCTTACGAGGTTTCCTGCTATCCCCAAGCGTAACCTTGCAGCATAGGTCACAAGCGTGATTCCAAAAGGGTGATCCAGGACCTTCCATGCGATGATTACGTTCCCGCAGTGCTGTAGCCATCCGTTCCATCTGAGAGGGAGCCTGTTGCGGTAGCTCAAGCGTATCTGGTCGTCCAAGTTGAAGGTGTCGCATCTCAAAGTCAAGGAGAAGGCCATCAAGACAGAAGCCAGTCCAGACATCCTCGACGTTCATTTCACGGCGTCTTGTGTCCCTCAGAGTGCTGGCAGGCATGTACTGATCGAGGCTTGGCCGTGTGAGGGCATGGTTATAGATACGTGCACAATTAGTTGCTGAACACCTAATCAACAGAGTATGAGCAATCCGGAAGTGATGCTCTAGTAACTGCGCACCATGACATCACCATCATATTAGCGAACAATGTACATAGGCTCCGTTCGATATAGTAATGGTCGCCGATCTCCAGCACGGTGATTACATGAGGCTCAACATAATATGTTCGATGAGTGGCGTTGTGGTGAACATAATAGTTGGGATAATAGCGGGTCCGACAACCTGAGTGATAATCTTAATAGACGTGACATTACTTGTGCGGAATACAACACTAACCGCGGCAGTATAACGATGTTGTGAAGCCAGGTAATGCACCATTCTCTCGGGTAAATACCGTGACTGGGTGGGTGAGTGGCTCTGTGAGGTTGCGCTCACGAGGAGCTGAAGTGGTTGATTGACGCTTTCGTTGACATCTGGGGTCAAGACACCGACTAACTGGGGGATACAAGTGATGATAGGCTGTAAGACATTGTGAGCTTTGAGGGTAATGCTTGGGGACATAACCATCCACATACCAAGGCCCCGCGATAATCCATGCTGCAAGAAGAGCTGCAGACAGGCCAGATTTGTTGATTCAAGCTCTGCGCCGCTAGGTACGTGATTCCATGCTAACTCCCGCAAGGCAGCCCACATAGCTTTTGCAGTCTGATCTGAAATGTCAAGTGATGCCATGAGAAAGTCATGAACATGGATCGGTAGGGTTTCTGGGGGTATGGCAGCACGCTCCTCAGGGAGATGCAAGAAGTGTATGATTGTTGGTCGTAGGTGGTAGAGTAGCTCGAGATATCGTATGAGGGAATCATATTCTAGCTCATCACACAACCCTGGGAATCTGGAGCAAGCATAGAGGATATTGGAGAGAGTCATGGCGGGAGTCACTGTTGAGGAAGGAGGCGCAGTGGCCTCATGCAATACCCGCCTCTGTCTCAGATGTGGCCAGAACGGCGGGATTCTCACGGGGGGCGGGACGGCCTGAAAGGACATGAGCGTGCACACAGTGCATGATGCAATCATAGCTGGTAGCTCAAACAATAGGCATATTCCCATGTGGACTTGTGGCCGAGGCCACTGGGCTGACAGTGGTGCCGATGGTGCCACCCCAGGACAATAGTGGGTCTATGGACCTTGTCCATAGACTAGCTTCCCAGAAAATCCGACTTTCTGATGATTTTTGAAAACGGCTGTAGAACGTTTGATACCACGACGCATTCGTCGTATACGTAGAAGCTACGACAATCGGACTTCTCACCGTTTTGGCGCATGTATCGACTTCCAGTCGTGCAAGCGCCTCGTTGCTCCGGAAGCAAAGCGAGGAGTGGAACGTCATCGTAGGATGCGTCCGTGCCTTGCCTGGGCTGGAGAGATTCATGCTGAGCGCACGAACTTCGAGACGGGCAACATATAGCACCAGCAACATGAGACGACGCATTTGTGTTACTCTGCAATTTGATAGCTCATCGACGTTCATTTTCTGCTATTCCGGCTTCGGCCGGGGGGGTGGGGGGGGGGGGGAAGGGGTATAGTGTCGGTCTCTTCTGGGTCCTTTTC
>NW_006767442.1:1026414-1130419 GCF_000264995.1 Punctularia strigosozonata HHB-11173 SS5 | reverse complement strand
CGTCGTCGTCGGTCGGTCGGGTCGGGGGGGGGGGGGGGCAAGGGTATATGTCGTCTCTTCTGGGTCCTTTTCACCGCGCAGCTCATGAACGCGAGTAACATCCACTTTATCGTCGAGAAGTCGACGGACATGCATACATGATTCGCAACTATAAGGGCAAAACACAAAAAGGACAAGCAACATAGATTGTCAACGCATGACAAGTTCTTCATAGGATACTGTGGACTAGCCGATGTGACGTCCTAGCATCTCCTCTAGCTCCGACAAAGAGGCATATCTCTTCTTGTTCGGGTTGTCCGCAGCGTGCAGCTCATACACGGGTTCAACGTCCTCAGTCGCAGTGAGGCACGCGGTTACCGTGTAGTAGATATTGTCACCACCATCGACCTGGGCCCCGACGACGGATCTGAGTCGTCCAAGAGCCGTCTCCGCAGGTGGCTGCTGAATGCGCAACCCCCCTTGAGGACTAAATTCCGGGCCAACGATCGTTCTGATCCTGCAACGAAAAGTCAGCAAGATTCGGGAGAAACCAGAGGTACTGACGCCTCAGTGCTAGCCTGCCCTTGAAGCCTCGAGATAAAGATATCGCTTTTGAAAGCCGGGAGTTCGTAAGACAGGAAAAACTGGAGGGCGCGCTGCGCCGCGAATAGGATGTCGAAGTGGCTAAGGAGGCAATCTCAGCATGCATGGATTGGGACTAACACGGAAAGAGGCTCACTGATCAGCGCTAACCACGACCGTGGGGCTTCGATCGAATATTTCATAGACCATGTCATAAAATTTGGACCTGTCCTCCTTCGAAGGTCCGACTGGCAGCGAAGAAGGGTATTCCCTGTTCCAGGGATCCGAACGCCACAAAGCCGTGACGGTGTCGTACGACCGCTTCGTGACTGCATCGCCATGGGCGAGCCGATGAGCGTGTACTGCATGCTCGGAATGGATAAGGTGTCTGTAGAAGTCGAAGGTGATATCAAATATATTCTTGTCAGAGAGTCGGCCAGTGGCCGTTTTATACCACGGTATGTTGTTCACGCGAAGCATTGTCGAAGGAAACGCGGTATGGGACCGAGGCGCGAGGGTCCAAGTCAAACGCCGTTCGAGGTTGGCGCCGTGGTAGGTAGGTAGGTAGGTAGGTAGATTGCCGACGAGGTCCCGGTAGCGGAACAGCCGCTGCACGTACGCCACTCGTGCAGTCGACAGCGTGCCGACGTGGATTGGTGGGAATTTGTGTGTGGAGCGCACCAGATCAACCCGGGGCCGCAAGCCCTCGTATCCACGACCTTTCTAGAGCTTCCCATACGCACGACCATTCACGAGATAGACGATACCGACCGACGGCCTTGACAGCGAAAAGGAGCTGGACCCAATTGCGGAAGCTGAAGAGTACATAACGCGAACTCCGTCCCATGCATTCAGCCTATGTCACCCTAATGTTGGTAAGGTCAAGATATTCCGAATGACCTCGCATCCAGTTAAGGATCTGGCCAGCTTCAGACGATCAAACTCAACCATTCATTGTTTTGATCCTCTGCGACGCCATTCAGGTGCACTTGCTCTCTGACCATGACCGACACTCACTAGGCCTGAATCCACAAGCCCGTCAAAGATCGAGCGACTGAAAGGCCTCGGATCCGACCTCTGAGGCCATGTCCATCTCACGTACACTCCCCTTCATCCACAGACGGCTGCGATTATATGTGGTGGATCCGTGGTCAAAATGCAGGAAATCATGAGAATAAACTTCCTGGAGCTTTGTTCTGTTTTCGTTGGCCCTGTTTCACCATGACCCCGAATTATCTAGGAACAACGTCAATATGTGGCGTACGATCCTCCGTTCACTTTCCGCAGCACTGTCTCGGAACGCTGTACAACGTGAACGAGATCGCCGCAAGACCCAGACCACATCCATGCCGGATGACTAGTACGCCCGCAGCGATATGATATATGGCACAGAACAGTTGCTGAATGATGCTCGTACAATCATTTTACGGACACAGACGTTGCGCCATACCCATATTTTGGCAACTTCCATCGGCCTGACTTTGGACAGCTCGCATGTCTTTCCCGGACTGTTCATGGACACGAGAAAGCCTCCACAGCTCCAGTAGGTTCCGAACATTGCCGACCGCGGGACGCCCTGGACTGCGTCCCCATCGAGCATGACCCTGCAGTTTGCCGGTCGTTATGCTTTATCGCACGGCGAGCGCTGTCCTAGCGTCTGGCGCCGGATACAGGGCAATCGACCCTCCGTAAGCCACCTACCGCAGGGTGAGCCAGCATCATCGACAGCATAACTATGTTCAATCGTATATAAAATCGTATAGGACGGCCATGATTCTGCAGATCGTAGCTCTCCTTCGCATTCGTTCTGTGAGCTCACTGGGATACTCGCCCAGTACGTACTCTCGACTTATGAGCCGCCCTATCACTGACACGTTGATTATAGTTGTCTATCTACTATCTTACGCGCATATACATCCGCTATCGCCTTCATTACCCCGTTTTTCATCGCCAAGCATGCGTACTGCAGCCTTCTTCGCCTTTGTCGGAGCATTCGCCTACGTCTCTGGGATCCCTATCCTTACGTGCGTAGAGCAAATCTTGATCCACAACACGTGCTGAGGCCTTGTACCAGTACATCGACCGGAGCCGAGGTTATTGCTCGTGCCAGTCTTGCCGAGTTTGCGGAGGTTCCTAACTACGGCTTCATCCGCCGCGTCGCAGATGGTAGCTCGGAGGACGATTTCAAGGAGGACGTTTGTAAAATTGGGTGCAAAGTGACTGGCACTCCGTCGTGAAGGCTGTGGTCGCCACGGAACGGCCCCGGAAGGGTCGACTAAGGTCGTAGGTGGAGCATCGGGTTATGGAAACAATGGACTGGGAGGTATTCCTTAATTCGTGCTCGCTTGCCCGGACAATCATCCTCGCTGCTCAGTTTTAATACTATTCAAATTTGAATTACACTGACGATGCACCTGGCTCTTGCGCGCTCTCAAATGGATGCGTTCCACTAGACTCTACTTTTAATACCTCTCGGCACCTCTCGGTTTGAACCTTCGCAGGTTCCGAGCTGACCAAGGCGCGGTCGGGTTAGTTCGAACGAGATAGCCATGTTCCTTAGCAAAGACCACGCGGCGTAGAGCCCAGGCACGCGAGACAGAACATACGTTCGGCTACACATCAAGTTCGCCTAGACATGAAATCGATGAGCGGTCCGATTCATCGTGTTCCCTATGCGGCATGAGAACAAATCTCCTCCTTCTGCAGGTCATCTAGGGTACGCAGCTCGTGCATGTAACGTCCTCTCGCGGCGACATGCATGGATATGCAATCAGAGTATAATCCGTCCCATCAGGTTCTCCAATTCCGGTAGAGGGACGTATCTCTTATCCTGCGGGCTATCCACGGCATGTAGCTCGTACACGGGATCAATGTCCTCAGTCGCAGTGAAGCAGGCATGGATTTTGTACTCGATGCCGTCAATCGAGACCGATTTCCCTACAACGGAGCGGAGACGACCCAGAGGCCCTTCCCCATCTGCGCCCCAGATATGCCTGTATCTGAAAACTAAGGAATGAATTCCATGGTGCGACAGGGCAAGATCATAGTCGGGAGATACTGACAGCTCATCTGCACCCCATGTTTTGATCTCTAGGGAGACTTCTGGACCATTGACATGCGGAATTTTGCACTCCACGAACCACTCGATGGCGCGCTGCGCTGCCAGTTCGGCATTCAGGTGACTGTCCTACAAATGTGAGAAGGCTGCTTCAAATGAGTTTAGGGGCGATGAAGGCTCACTCTTCAATACAAGTGGGTTTCCGATCCAGGAGGTCGTAGACCACCCGGAAAAACTCGATCCTCGATGGATGGGGAGTGGCCGGATAGGGTGGTACTTCGGCGACGGGCAGCTGAGTGGGATAGATGTTGGGCTCCTGCTCCCAGGCACGGACGACCTTATTGTACGCAGGCAGGAACGTATTCGCGGCGTAGTTTTCCCGTGAGGAAAGCGCGGCCTGGTTGAAGCGTTCATTGAAGCTGGAAACAATGTGGCGCAAGGTGTCGTCTGGAATATCGCCGACGGGATAATGATACCACGGTTTGTCGCCTATAGTTGGTGCAGTAGTACTAATTCGTTCGGTCATCGTCGAATGAGGCTCAGAGCGGTATGCGTATACAGCGGTGTTGGGCATAAACGAGCATACAATGTCGGATGTGGATAGGGGCTTCAAGTTGGTTATGGGAGGATTTCCTTTTTGGGCAAGGCCTTTGAGTCCACCGCGGACGCGGAAGATGTGGTCTCTTCTTGGTCTCTTCCACATTAACGGTAGCACTTCGTCAAGCACCAGCATGCGATCACAAATGGCAATTGGGCGATTGAGGTAGGTAGGCAGGCATTTGAATCCGAAGAATCCGCAAATGCCAACTTCGAGTTCCTGATCAGCTGATATTTAGTAGGGACATGCTATTTGCGCGGTTTGGAGAGAACTAGAACACGCCGCGTTATGCTCCAGGCGAATGTCCGCCCGGCCGCGATAATGTAGGATAATGTTGGCGAGAAGGCGTGGGATTCGCAGTGTTTATTTGTGGAAAGCGTGACCGGTAGGTACGCCTCCGACATCACCTCTTTGGCCAGGCACCAACTACAGATGCTCTTAGCAATTGTACACGTACGGTGAACATACACATCGGTGATTCGTCACCACCGAGTGGCTTGCAGGTTCCTTGACCTGATCATCGGCTTCACGCTACTCCCGTCAAGCAGCGGGTCGTGCCTTGACTATCAGGAGGGTTGCGCAACATCCAAAACACATACACACTGGGAGAACGCTTCATGAATATAAATACGCAAAGATAAACCTGAAATTGCACATCCACCCGGAGCTGAATCAACGGAACAACATGTCGGGCCAAACGCTTGCATTTTTTGAGGACGCATCCGCAGGGAAGCGGGTTGTTCAGGACGAGATCCAAGACTACATTCGTACGACATGGGTGGGTCCCTTGACAAGCATCGTCTTCAAAAGTTGACACCATGAAACCCGATAGCACCAGATACCATGGTGATTCTTTCCTGGTGCTGAGGATGACGGTAGGAAGTAACGCCGACGTCAACTAGGGACAAGCTCATTCTGCCGCCAACATTGGTCATTGCCGCTCTCTGCAGGCTCAAGCTGATAACCCGAGTCACCGAACTCAAGGCGAGTCCATCACCTCCACGTCGTAAACAAATCTCTGAGACGGCTGGGGGGCAATAGCTTGCACCCGACGAGAACGGACGGTTCCAGCACATCAAAGATCGCGACTTCCGAGCAACCGTCGTTCAAGTCGTTAATGCCGCTTCTCTTGCCTTCTCCCAAGTTTATACGGACATAGACGTGAGTCGTACCCGATCCCTGTACTCCCAACAAGGAGTCACATTCTGCATCAGGCTCTGACCAAGCAAAGCCTTCAATGGAGATGTGAGTATTTTTTTGTATCTAGGCTGCTTGGGAAGTGCTGAACGTGGGTATGGATTCCAGTTTCTGTGTCTGACGTCATTGACCTCGCGATGGAGAAAGACATGGAAGGCATGTCAGCTGAGCAGCGGTCTCGGACGATCGCTAGGAACATACTATGCACCCACCCCTAATGCAACATCGCCCCCTAATGCAACATCGACACAAATCCCATTCCCGTTCCTTCCCTGCTCAGCCGTTCGTCTGGAAAAAAATTCTATGTACTCTCATACATCTATACATACTGTATGTAAGAGCTGAGGTGGGAGCGAGGCCTGGTTCGGGCTACAGAAAACATTAGAACTGCTCGAGTGAGTTGATGCAACATGTCGCGAGTACTCCACGGCCTCGCTTCGCTGGATCGGTAGCGCAAATTTTATGGAAATATTTGGTAGTGCTTATGACCTTATATACTATCCGCCACGCTATCCCGATTTGCAATTGGTATAGTAGTGCTGCTGTAGGAGGAGGTTCAACACAAAGGACGGTGTTGGCGTGACGGGTGAGTTCAAACTCCGCCTGCGTTGATTGGCTTGAGCCGCTTGAGCCCTGCGTTGCGTTCCAGCCTGTCCTATTCCGGCACCTCGGCAAGACGTGACCGCGTGTGATGATCTCGCAACTTTGGCTGGTGCTCACTTCGTCTCGCCGGCATCTCTCTGGCAGAGTTGAGGCTAAACCAAAATATTTGAGACGCTGCATGACATATCTATAGCATCTTGGCTATCTACTGGCAAACTTTTAGACGATTTCAAAGCGATTTGAGGGAGATATAACCCTAATGCAACACGCGTTGCATTAGGGGTGGATGCATAGTAGGACATATGATGCAGAGAGTCGATCAATGCGTGGCGATGTGCAAGGCTTCAGTCGACCGCGCAGCGGACCGGATCACGCAATTACACGACCTCGTCGACGAGGTTTGCCACGCGCTCGACAACATGACTGACAAGCGTCAGAAGGAGATCGAGGTGTTACGGGCTGTTGTCAAGGACAAGCAGCGCGCCGCCGACGAGATGAAGGCGGCGCAAGAGAAATATTTCGTAGAGACAAAGGAGTCTACGGAACAGGTGACCGTTTTGTGACTGCACATTATTTCTAGCATGGATTGACCGAGAGTACAGGTTCAGGCGCGTCTCTCGAAGGCGATAGCTCAGTTGCCAACGGGTGAGAGGTGCTGGTTATCAGATGTATCTCATTGGCTGACACCCTCTCTTCAGGCGAACAACTAGCCGATGTCAACGACCAGCTGAACAAGCTCGACCGCGAAGAGAACCTCGTGAGGCACATTCCATGCGCTACTTCCTCGTTGTTTATGTTCGAATAGGTTCTCCTATTAGGAACATTATATCAAGCCCTTCACGATCTCACCGATCTCAGCGCTGGTTTCCGAAGCTTCGCCCTTGTCATCGCTTTGGGAGCGAACGTCTTTCAAAGCTCTTCCCGGTTTGCTACGCCGACTGAGGCCAATGGCGCTCCAGCATTACTTAGTGACTTCGAACAGGAGGTGAATCCGCAACATACAACATATTTTAACTCCCACGTATTGACATTGTGATCAATATGCAGGTTGCCCTCAAACATGCAGTACGTTCCGCCGAGCTTCAAAGCCTGATATGCCGCGTCGCTCTCGTATGTCATGTCTTCATCTTGCCCGCGTTCTGCGTCCGTGCTGAAATTGGGCGATGGACGTGCCATAGAACTACTCAAAGGTATACCGCGCTCATGTTGCCGACGGTATGAAGATATTGTCCACGATCGACCTCCTACCTGGAGTGGCCGATATCCACGATTCACTCGTTGCAGATGCAGAGAAACTCAGCGCGTGGTGCGAGCAGGCACAGGTGGGCCGTCGTGTCGTCCCCTTGTTCATTACGACCTTGTCTCACCGGGCTTCTGTCATAGCGCGGCACGGTTACTACACTTCAGGCGGTATGTGCACCATTAGTATCTAGCGGAGTATCTAGCGGTAACTTGGTTGTAACGGAAACATCCTCAACTTCCAGGAATTGGACGTAATCAACGCTGAGACGGTGGGCGACCAAACCGACCAGTTGAACCAAGCGCTCGCGAAGATCGATGCCATTCGAGGTGCCAGGGCCCCGGAAATTCGCACTGCGGTAGAGCATGCATCGGATACTAGGACGAAGAATCAGACCGCTATGAGCGTCATCTGATGAAAACATATCACATATGCAAATGACCTGCATGACTCGCCGTTTCGTAGCAGGCCTGTATTGTGTCGTCGCTATTATGATCTGGCAAATGCGACGGCATCACGACTATCCAGCTTGTATGTGCTGTGGGCCTCGGAGGCTGCAGGTATGCGATATCATTAGTACGTGGTGCTTCATGGTTTCTCGCCGTACTCGAATGGGTACGGTCGCTGTATTATTATATATGCGAGTTCACTCCCATTTATTATACGTGCATTTGGGCATCGCGAGCTACATATAGTACGATACCACAGAAGTTCATACCTTTCTTATCTTCTAGAAGAAATGTATATACTCATTGAGCTAAGGTCAATGTCAGCCAACCAGGGGCGTATACTAAGGTTACAATTGGTTTAGGTGGCTGCGGAGTCGTGTCCGTGCTTCGCGGCCGCGTTGCATAGCAGCGCTCACGACGGAATGCGGGAACAAAGAATGCCGACGTGTCCGAGGGTGGGATGTGTCGGACAGCGGAACGTCCGGCGGGGTCGGAGTCGGCGGCGGCGAGTAGATAGCGCGCAGCACATCCATCGAAAGGTCGGCTTGTCCATCGTGCGTGGATATTTCGCAATTCGGGATGCCAAGCTCGGGATCCGGATAAGGCATCTTGTGTGGGAGGTCGTCAGAAGAGCGAGTGGATGGCGCCGAGTCCGACGTCTTGCGCGGCTGTGTTTCCGCATCGGGGCGTAAGGCGCCTGTCGGAGAGGCAGACATGGGCTGTTTACTGTCATCATGCACGGTAACGACTCGCGAGAGCTCAATCTCGATAGTAGTAGGAGGCTTGGGGTGCGTGTGGACGCTGCGAGAAGTGCGAGTGGAGGAGCTTGGCGACCAGCTGAATGCTAGGCCGCGGATCGCGTGATTGAAGGATGGGCTGAATCATTGTCAGCGGAACGTGTGCGTAAGCTGATATGGAGTGACTCACTCAACGAAAAGGGTGACGAGAGCGAAGCTAAGAGGCATTAATCCATATAGAATGCCGGATACGATCCAGAGGTTATATGTTGTATCTGCTGATACCCTTTAGGCACCAAGCGCGGCCTCGGCAGCTGTGAGCGCTTACCAGACAGAATTCCCCCCGCTGACGTGATCGTGAAGTTGCCAGCGGCCGAGACACAATTTGTGAAAATGAGGATGAGCGGGTACACGATCACGCGCCATGCGACGGCGCGGACAATATGCTGCCCGCCCGTCGATGTGGAGTGCGCGGCGACGATCCGGTGTTCCATAGTGCGCGCGTAGCGAAAGAGATGCGCGATGACGACGAGCGTCGAGATCGAAGCAACGGCCATCGTGAACAGCTGCCAGGCGTAAAACGCGCCGATCTGCCACGCGTTGCGCTGACTTGCATCGGTGATTTTTGTCCAGCAGATGAGGGACTCAGGATCCCAGCCCCAAACATCCTTGACGGCTAGTGAGATCATGGGATCAACTCAAGATCGTGGCGAAGGTGCGCGGGGGACATACCTCCGGGAATAGATATGATGGTTGCCGCGAGGAAGGAGCCACCCATATACCATTGCGCCCAGCCTTCGGTACGAACGCCGTGGACTAGCGCAAGTTGAAGGTTGACCGGGATCAACATCACACAGAAGTCAATATAGTTGCTCGCCCATAGCGTAAGGACGATGCAGGCGTTGCACCAGTGCGTAGGGCCCGTGATCAACATCTCGCCGCTTTGTCCGACGTGAGCGTCGCGCGAGGAACAACTGTGACTGGATCCTCACATGTATGTCGCGCTGTAGATGATGCTGGCAGCCTGGACCGACATGAGGACTTGCAGGCTCTGCCTCTTCAAGGATCCGCGCGTGTGGGGGTTGCGATATACTTTGACGCTCAATCCCAACACGAGTAGAGCAGCAACGATCGCCGCAATCGCAGGCGCCACAGCTGTCCATACCGTCACCGCTTGCCGTTCCGACGTCCAAGTGAAGTCCCGCTTGACCATGTTGAACCGATGTGCGCAAGTGGGAAGCGATCGTCGGGGAAGGTTCTGACACCCCGCATCCCCCCGGCTTTATACCACTCGGGATGTCATAGATAACCAGAGCTGTGAGACGCCGGACGAAGGACGGCCTCTCGCAGTCGGGGAGGCTGTTAGTTAAGGTGCTAGCTTGTCGGGGCTACAGATAGCTTTGGCCCAATGGAACGTCAGGTCTCGTGCCAACCTTCGCTCTCCCGCACGAACCGTTCCATAGCCCGGCTTTTGAGGCCCTCCGAGGGTTGCGGACTAGGTTTGTGTGTGACTATCCGCACGGATATCACCGTCTGATAGAAGCGAGCCTTGCTTATCTTTGGAAGTTTATGCCGCCCGAGGGGAGCGGAGTTAGGACAGAACCTGTGCATATACCCATCCAGCGACTGGTTGGTACCAAGAGTAGGCAGAGACGGTCCGGGCATCCACTTAAGCCAGGTGTGGCTGTGGTACGTGCCAAGTCGTCGACAGCATGACTTGATGTGCATGTGGCTGGGTGGATGACATGTACAACGGGCTTTGGGGGAAACTGTCGTCTACACGATCCGCTTGGGCTTCTGGCGAGCAAAGGTATCAAAGTATTTGGCGGGCGGTGGTGTGCGGGAATATCTGCGAGAAAGGGAAGGAACTGGGAAAGAATCTTGGTCCTTGATGTCCACGTGATGTCCTACGGCTTCGTCGGCGATCTCCTCGACGAACGCCCGACCTGACGAGATTCGACGGCTCCGAAGTACTGTCGCTATTGTTTCAAGGCTTGTCTGCGGTAGCAATGATGCCTGAGATGCTACAGACACGTACAGAGCGCGGCATCTTATTCTCATTCAATTGTCTTCCGCACGTCTGGGAATCCGCGTCACGGCGATGGTCACCGTGAGTGGAGTCACGCATCCTATCCCCTCTCTTCATCGCGCAATCTGTACGTAGGTGTTTATGCATCGGAAATATATCCTGTGGCACAATTCTCGTCCTGACTCGCGGTATCAACGACCAGGATCCACCGCGTCCGACGATACGAACAACGGTGCTCATCACGTAATAGCGTGACTGTTACATTTTCGCGCACCGCGAAGCATCCCTGTCGCGCAGTCACGGTGTTCACAAAAAGACTGAAGACAAAAAGGCCTCCATCTGCGATGTGCATAAAGCAACGAGGAGTGGCGCTTCGAGCCCCTCAACAGTCTTCCGCTCATTTGTGCCTCGACACAACAGGGCCTCGTCCTCCCGGTTGTCGTCCTTTTCGTTTCGTTTTCCCCTTACCTCTCTCAAATCCGAACCTATTCACCGTTGTAACGATGGTGAGTGCCGAACTTATAATCGTGCTCAACCTGTATTCTGACTTCTGCGTGTACAGTCGTACAGCGATAGCTACTCGGACGCGACCTCCGTCCCGCCCAGCCCGACCACGTCCAGCAGCAATCAATCGAGCAGCTCAACGGTGTACAGCTCCATTGACCGCACCCTTCTCGAGCACAAATTCGACCTTGAGACGCTTGACCTCGACGATGAGCTGCTCTCCGCACCCCTCGAATCCTTTGCGGCGCTCTGCTGGGAAGAGGCCGTACGCGGCGACGACTGGAAGCAGCGCCGCCGCCTTGGCTGCGTCGCGCGGAAGCGCATGCCGCGCCGTCCGTCCGTCTTGCACTTCATCGAGAATTGGAGGGCGTCGCTGGACGTCGATCTCGACGAAGCGCCTCCCGCCTATGCAACGCTCCACGAAGTGTACCCTGCGGACGAGCGAGTGGATTTGCAAGACGAATTCGTGAGTTCAACATAGTTCTTTGCGCGATAATATACCTAATGATTGGATAACGTATAGCCGCCGTATGAACCGCCCACGGGAATGGGCGAAAAACACGCCGGTCGACCTCAGATGACCTGCGTACGCCAGTCCGATGGTCAATACATCTTCTTTGACCCTGCGTTCGAGACCAACGCATCGGGGGCAGATGGCGCGCAGTCCAGCCCGCAACGACCCCAGGACAAACCACCGCTGCTGTCACTCAGGCTGGAAAAGCCTGCGAGGCTCGTTCAGAGGGCCCTCTCCTCCAACAAGACAATGGAGAGGACGTAGCGCGAATCTCGCTCGCCACCATTCATATCACAACTTTGTCGTGGTTGGGCGACTCGCTTTGTAGGCTAGGTCCTGCAAAGCAATACTTATATCATATTTTCAATTGTATAATGTACATGTATCCGATAATGTTTGCATACAATGTATCCGGGTCGCTTGTGTTGACTTCCTAAATCGTAACACGATCAAGAAGAGGCCGCTTGGACTTTCCTCCACATTTCTCCGAATGCCGCCACCACCGTGTCGGGCAAGGCCCCCTTCTCGATATCGTTGATACTGGTCTCGATCTGCGACTCCCGGCTAGCGCCGAGAAGTATCCCGTCGTCAGGGCGTAAATCCGAGTGGTGGGCGAGCCATCGTATGGATGACTCAGGCAGCGACAAGGCTTGGGAATCAAGCACCTCTTGAAGCTCAGCAATCGCTGCGTGGATCACAGGCTTGTCGTACAGGCTCCTAAAGAATGCTCCCAAAGCATTGCCGCTTTGTAGGCGTGAGTCTGAAAGATCTCCGCCGGTCGTGAGCTTCCCGGTCAAGATGCCTCCAGCAAGTGGACTGCAGGAGAGTATACAATGTCAGCGCAGTCGTTGTAGGTTTGGGGGGGATAAGACAAGAACCTGAAAGCGTTGAATTGTATACCGTGCTCATTAAGCACGGCGAACAGCTTATCCTCCGCGCCTCGACAGAGCGCGTTGTATTGCCCTTGGTAGACAGCGGGCTTAACGAACTTGTTCTCCACGCAGATTCGGCAGAGTTCGTTCACCGATTCCGGAGTGAAGTTCGAGATTCCCCACTGCAATGGTGCTCATGTTAATGCTTGGGTCGTTGATCCCAGGAGACGTAGATACTGACTGCGCTGAACTTGCCCTTCCGGAAGTGCGCGTCAAAAGCAGCAGCCGTTTCACTCAGAGGCGTAGCATCGTCCGGACGATGACAGTACAGAACGTTGACCTGATGACAATCACAGCGTATGAGAAACACGGAGTATGTATCCGGAAACCATGATTAACACCTTGTCCACCCCGAGTCGTCCAAGGCTCTCCTCGA
This sequence comes from Punctularia strigosozonata HHB-11173 SS5, assembly GCF_000264995.1. Classification (NCBI taxonomy): domain Eukaryota; kingdom Fungi; phylum Basidiomycota; class Agaricomycetes; order Corticiales; family Punctulariaceae; genus Punctularia; species Punctularia strigosozonata. The sequence goes on along the minus strand of NW_006767442.1, from coordinate 1,117,621 downwards.
TAGACTTCGCAATAGCTTCGGCGCTCAATGACCCCCTACCATCTCCGGCCACGTTGACCTTGGTGTCGATGACGAAGCCAAGTTGAGCAGCATGCGCCTCTCCAATCAACTTTTCGGAAGCCCCCGGATTCGTAGGGGGATATCTAGCAGCGGTGTCGATTCGGATGATTCCCTTCTCCTTGAGCTTGGACAGGACCGAAGACACTTCTTCGACCGTTGTGAATCGCTCTCCGATGTTGGCGCCGCCAAAGATCAAGTTCACGCCACGAGATGTCATCGCGATTCTCAATGCCAAGACCGTTTTCAGCAGTACGGATGTTGTTCGTGCGGGCTCAATCGTGCTCAGGATGACTGTGTTCAGGATGCGAGTACGTAATGCAGGATCGAAAGGCTGCTCGCCGCAAACGCGCGTCCCCTGAGTCAACAGAACTCGATGGTCACCGTCGGCGAGCTGTGGGTCGGACTGACTCTCAACGACATATGCATGCATAAGCTCCCTTGTGCTACCACCCGACTCGGACGCTCGTTCTTTGCAATCTTTCTCGTTTCAAAGATGCGCTGACAAACGCAAGATACGAATGTCTCAGCGAGAGGACGCAGGCCCAGGAGAACGCGTAGGCGGAGGATGGCAGCTATAAAGAATCGAGTGTTCTGGATGCCCACCTCAATATACAGAAGCCAAACCCCAAGCTTAAACATGTCCTCAGCCAACGAATCCACCAACGCTACGACCGTTGCCCTGTTCGGTGCGACAGGTGTCACCGGCTTATTGACACTTCGCGCCCTCTTGTCGCGCGGATACCGCGTACGCGCCTTTACTCGGTCGCCCAGCAAAATCCCCGCAGACCTTTCGGAATCCGACCTCTTAACGATCATCGTTGGCGAGCTGACGGATGTGGAGAAGCTGCGGGAAACGTTGCTCGGCTCCAATGCTGTAGTCAACATGCTTGGACGTAAGTCACCCTGATATCTCAAAGAACCAGCTTTTCAGTCTGATGTACGATTCATGCAGCCTACGCGGGTAAACACCCTGCGGGTCTACCGATCACCAAAGGGATGGAGACAGTGGTGAGACTCATGGACGAGTTAAGCATCAAACGGTGAGAGATTCACGTCAATCGATATCGATGCTCAGCACGCTCATCCTCCCGCTACAAGATACGTGGCGCTCTCCACCTGTGCCCTGCCGCATCCTTCAGACCATCTGAATGCTGTGACACTGCTGGCCAGCAACATCGCAATCCGGATAGTCGACCGCGAAGCATGGGCCGAGTTCGTCGCCATGGGCCATCTCGTCTTCGCGCAACCGCATCTGGAGTGGACGTTGCTTCGTGTCGGCGCCTTGGTGGGCTCGACCATGAGCGACAAGCCGAAGAAGGGAAACGCCGGATTTCCGGGCGACGGCACCACCCGTATGTGGATCAGGCGCGAGCAGCTCGCGTGGAGGGCGGTGGAGGCGCTCGAGAAGGGCGCTTGGATTCGGGAGATGCCTTACATCAGTGCATGATCACCAGCGCCATCTACTCTATAGGCATTGCCGAGCTCCTCGAATAATACCGCCAGCGTCATTTACTCTATAGTTTTTTGAACAATGAATAATGAAGCAGTGTACAGCAGCGATGGAGGGTTTGCAATACACGATCCCCGGACGCGTGCGCGTGAGCAACTACCGGTCCGAATCCACATGCAAGGGTGTCGTTATGCGTTCTATGACCTTCTTGTGCTTGCCCTGGCATTACTCCGAACAGTCATATTATAATTACGTAGCACCATTCTGTGCGATATTTACGAAGTCGCGGTACATTCCTATGCGCTATCAAGTATGACAACTCGGATACACAGACCACAAGACTTAGCACGCACAAGACAGGTGACATGGATGGAAAGCGGGAATGGAGAATCTATTTGGAGAAGTATCGCGGCTATATAGCAAGAGCGGTGGCATATCGTAGTGCATGCAGGTTCATAATGATGGCCATTGGAGACGATTTTCGACCGAGTGGAAGGGCATATGCGATGATACGATCCCAGTATCTTAGAGGCCAAACGTTGCGGTTCCGAGGTGTCCTCATGACGGCGAGCTCGAGGTTGGGCGCTGGACTATGAACGATCGCCAATACAAATCCAATTCCGTCGGGCGCGCACTTTCCGGCGCCAAATTGCTCCCCGGTACGTCGGACAGGCTTGACGTCACAGGAGTAGCAGAGCATGAAAAGGCCTCGACGTCTGGTGATTCAGGAACACAGGGTTCGCCAGCAGGCCCAACCGTGCCTGCGCCCTGGACGAAGAATAAGATGTAGTTTATTATCATCTAAATTTGATCTGTATGTAAACCGAACGCACCGTGGTCGTAGCTGCCATCAAGGTGGCGGTCCGCCGCCGGTGACGCGTTCGCGTGAATGATAACCGAGCAAACAAAAAGGGCTGTTCGTCTAGTTCGCCGTAAGCCGAGAGGGTATGCTCCTCTTCTTCCGCTTTGGACCGTTCACGTTGTAACTGTGGAGACAGCTATGAGCTACGAAGCGATGGCGCGACAGATGTCTGACTTACGGTCTTGTGAAGCATGAGCATGTTGTGTATCTCGTGATGGGGTTCCTTCGGTACCGCTTGGTTGTGTAAGTATAGACGTTGACAAGGTTCCCGAGGGCTAAGGTTGATGTTGCAGAGAACCATGCTTATGAAGACTGCTTTGGAGCCACTGCTCAAACCGGGTCATGTGAGAACAATGAGGTCTATGAAGCTACAGAACTTTGTTTCCATCGGTGGCCGCACTCCTCATAGTACTGTGTCTGCTTAAAGCGGTCAATCACGACGACGGCAACCGGAGGTGTCACTGCGGACCGAGGGAGTGTAAGCTGAACTAGGTCATACGCGTCCATTTGCTGGTACAAATGAGGGCCGACGCCATGCATCCGCGCCCCCGGATCTTGTATGGTTCAGGCATGGATCAATCCAATATAGACCTGTGATCAATTGCGCTCGTCAATGAAAAGATTATGTTCAATATGCATGAAGCCGAACCAATCCCGATGCCACTGATATTGACTCCAATCAGTTTGCGACTCCCGGTCACGGAACGCCGTCCCCACTGAACTTGGTGAGCAAGGAACTGGTGTCGGGTACCACCGAGCACAGTGGCTGTGCCCGATTTCGACGCTTGAGCCTCGCGGCGATAGGCTTCGATAATAGCGTATTCGCGGGCCACATCAATGTGAGACCTCATGGGAGTAGAAACAGACGGATTTGTATTCTTGGGAGAACGCCCCGCCGAACACTGTGAACACAATATTCTGGGATGGAGAAGCCATGCGGAAGCCGGGACGGAGTTACTTATAAGTACCTGGTCCCTGCGCCTGCAGGTGAGCCCCGCCCATCGTCATGACCAGCCCCACGGAACAAAGCCCTGTGCGCGACACCCAAATAACCAGTCTGGCGCCCCCTTCGCTCTCGATAGCATACGAAAGGGATGATACCTTCTACTTCGAAACCATAACTTTCCTGGTGAGCGCGAGTTCCATCGATGATAGTGGGGGCGCTCATACGGAGTGGGGAGGCCAGGTAGAGGGCTGCCTGTTCAAAGTACCCCGAGAACACTTCGCCAAGGGATCCTCCGTTTTTGAAGGAATGTTCGCTCTGCCTGTCGTAGGCCCCTCAAGTATCGACGGAGAGAGCGATGATCGACCACTACCCTTGCCAGGCGTCTCGAAACATGATTTCAGGCAACTGCTTCGAGTGATGTTTCCGAGGTTAGCCCGTTTCTTGCGAGCTTATGAGTCCTTGGCTCACCAAGCGTGTACACTTCAGACAACCTGCTAGCTGCGACGTCCTGGAGCAAGACCAGTGGGTATCTGTATTGAGGCTCGCAACCATGTGGGACTTCGAGGCCATTCGCAACGAGGCAATTGACCGCGTTGCGTTGTTGACCCAAGATCCGGTCGAGAAGATCGTCCTCGCAAGAGAGTACCACGTCGACCAGTGGCTCGTGCCAGCCATCAACGAGCTTACTCGCCGGACAGATCCACTTGTTCTTGGAGAGGCTATGAAGCTAGGGTGGGATTACACCTTGAAAATTGGGCAGTTAAGAGAGGGCTTCAAGACACATGTCACGCAAAATGGAGGCAGATGCTATGCTTGCGGTCGACATTCGGGTTGTGTCGAACAGTCGAGGATAGCGTACGACTTCAGTGGTCAAATACGATTCCTGTTCGGTCTGTACAATTACTAGCAAATTGAGTCGATTCGCTATGACGTACATTCAGATCATGCGATAACGATAATGGATATTCGAACCAGCTCTGTGTATGGCCTCGAGCATGGATTGCAAGGCTGCAGAAGCCATCTGTGGGGTGAAGGGCTGGTAAATGAAAACTGCATGGAGGTGTCCTTCGCGCACCACATAAAGCAGCCACGACTGCTGCCATCCATGTACACCTGCTCCGGTTCGACCCTCAAGAACGACGTCCCCCCAATCCCCATAGGATATGAATCGCGAAGGCGTTTCTGGAACCACGGACAGGCGGCCGCATCGTCATAGCACCTTCTATTTCCGAAGCGTCGTGTTTTTGGTCAGTAATGTCAGAACCAAGATCGGAGTTCCGCTTTTGAAAGCATCAACAGGTGGAGGATGTTTTGTTCTGCTTGCCCAGGCATCAGTTCGAGCAGAATTCGGAGGTCTTCCGGCACATGTTTGAGTGCCCTATCCCGCCGGTGGACTCGGGACAAGCTGCGGAAGGTACTGTGGACGAGAATCCCATCCGACTGGAAGGCATCGAGCTTGAAGATTTTGAACAGCTCCTTAAAATCATGTTTCACTCGTAATGATTCCCAGAATCCGACGGTTGAACATTTCGCTCACAATCGGTTGCCAGACCCTCCGCGTCCGGACCACCTCAGCTGTCTTGCGACGAATGGGTGTCCGTGCTCAAACTGTCCACGATGTGGCAATTCGCCGAAATACGAGCGCGCGCTGTCCGTGAGCTATCGGCGATTGCGATCGACGCCGTACGAAAAGTCGTTCTGGCAAAAAAATTCAGCGTCGACCAGTGGCTCCTTCCTGCCCTGAACGAGATCGCGAGGAGGGCGAAGCCTATTGATGTTGAGGACATTGAGAAGCTAGGGCTTGAGTACGCCCTGAAGCTCGCGGAAGTGCGGGAAAGTTTCACAGAATCGCCGAAAGCGGTTGATGACGGTCAGCACTCGAGCTCGGCATTCGGTAGCGCATTCGGAGGTCCATACGGAGCGTTCGGAAGCCGTACCATCGTCGACCGACAACAGAGCTGCAACAGCTGTGCACGTAGCTGCTATTGGTGCGCCGGTCATGAGACCACGTCAAGGAGCGATCACGACTTCACAGGGGAAATCCGCCGAGTCTTCAATCTAGCGTAGTCATATATTGGATAGGAGCCTGGGTTTAACTGCTATGCTGGTTGAAGAGCGTGTAGAGACCCGAGTATGCGTGTGAACGATTGTCTTCACTGCGCATCGAGAGTCTGACTGGGGAGACTAGGCGTACAAGAGGGTGGCAACGGTAGAAAAACGCAGTGTCAGCCTTCTGCGCGGATCGACGCCTCCACTGCATATCTCTTGAGCTGCAGCCCAAAAGCCAGGATATATTTCCGCAACGGACCTCTTTCCATGTCGCGTCTGTCTAATTCCTCGGTCTTCAGCCGTTCCGCTTCACGTCGTTTCCGACCCAACAAGACTTCTCTCCACCCAATCTCATCCTTATCGGAAGTACTCGTAGATTCTAATGCATCGACCTCGTTCGCGCGAAGCAATCGTTGCAGTCGACTGATTTCTGCGTCTGACACGTCTTCGCCAGAGCGCAGCCTTTGCGCGATCGTCTCGAGGACGGAGATTTGGGCCCGGAGCTGAGAACGCGTCGCTTCCGCCGACTTTCGGGTGTTCAACAGGTGTATACTGATGGACGTTATCGCCACTGAGTAGAGTATATGCTGAACATAACGGAGGGACATCGACGCCGGTGCTCAACACGACCTTCGCCGTCGGCTGGCGAGTGACCCGCACTGCGTGACGCGCCGAGTCACAAATCACCGCTCATGATCAAGCCCTCACGGTGCTGACTCTTGGCCTCGAAAGTAATATACGCCCCGCAGCGTCATTTGCCTGGAGCAAACATGGCACCTACACAGACATCACAGCCAAACCGTGAAGAGCGACGAAGAATCGCGGAATCTACCCTCGAGGCGCTTGAACGAGGCTCATACACGCTTGACGGCGTATCATACTCCCTTGCGGCTGCGAAAGCTCTAGCAGTTGAGGATACGCGATACTATGCCCCGGATAGTTTTCTGGATTCATGGAAGACCATGCTCCCTGACGAACCTCGATCTAGTCCCCCTACGTTCTCTGTCATAGAGATCTCGACTCTCGAAGGCGCGCGACTGCTACGTGAGCAAACCCCGGCCGAGGAGCGCATAGGCATTCTGAACTTCGCTTCCGCCAAGAAGCCTGGAGGTGGTTTCCTGAGTGGGGCGCAAGCGCAAGAGGAGTCCATTGCGCGCTCCTCTACCTTGTACCCGTCTCTCATGTCGTCCAACGGCCAACAATTCTACAAGAATCATAAGAAGCCCGGGGGTCAGAAAGGCGGATACTACTCGCACGCCATGATCTACACTCCCGGTGTCGTCCTCTTTCGAGCGGATGACGGAAAGTGGCTGGAACCTTTGGAGGTGGAGTCTGTCACGAGCGCGGCTGTGAATGCCGGCGTGGCTCGCAATACGCTCTTTGGTCGCGTTGGAGGACAATCGGAGGAAGCTCGTATCGCGGAGGCTATGAAGGAGAGGATGGCAAGAATTCTCTTCCTGTTCGAGCAACAGGGTGTACGGAATGTGGTCTTGGGCAGTTTCGGAACGGGGGTCTTCAAGAACGACGTTCGGACGGTTGCGCGTCTCTGGCGGGAGCTGCTGAAGGAGGACGGCAACCGCTTTGGACGGAGTTTCGAACGAGTCATGTTCGCCATCATCGGGAAGCAAACCTACGATGATTTCAGGCATGAATTCGAGAAACCCTAGGAGAGATGGGACGGTTCAGCTAGCAGCGACACAGACGTGCGTATACCTTCAATTAAAAATTAGCCTCCTGCACGCTGAAGGGTTCTTGAACAGCGGCAAGATATGCATGAGGATATTGCTACCAATGCCCGATGCAGCGCAATCTGTGAGCCTCTAGTAATCCCTGGCATACCGGCATCGGCCGTTGGATGCTATCAAGGGCTGCGAGGCCAGCGCGCGGCTTGGATACTCCTGGAGAAATTCGCAACGACTGTTCGGGGAGCTACGGACAATCTGACGAAGTGGTAATAGTTGCCACCTTCGGCCTACCAAATCACCCTGAATGTATCAGTGCGCGAAGGTGAAGTACGTCAATAAGACAACATAGTTGTGCAATGACAATCTACGGCCATACAAGAGCCCGAGTGTACTACATGTTATAGCCTGCCTGTAGATCAAGTCTAATATATACATGCATAAGTGTCATCAATGATTTAGCCTTGGTTTCTTGTAGCTTATTTCGTTCGCGTCCGGAAAGAATACTCGTTTGATAATTTGGGCACATTCGCTGCTGGTGAAGCCTAGCAGGTACGACTCCCGCACTTGAGCCAATTTGATGACGCATTCCAAGCCAAGTTTCACTCCTTCCTCCAAGGTCAGGCATTTGGGTCTTTCAACGAGCGCCTTCAATGCGGGCGGGAGCCATCTCTCGTCCTTGATGTCGTACTGAAAACCCACTGTGACCTTCTCCACTGGATCCATAGGAAGTACCAACAGCGCCTCAATGGCTCTCACTCTAATCCCGGCGAACTCCCACATCGTGGCGAGTTCAAGAACGACGAGCCATTCCTGGATGGTCAAGTTTCCGCCGCTGGAAGGGAAACTAGAGCAGACGGAGATCAGAGCGTAAATAACATTGTGAACAAAGAGAAAAAGGTACCTCGGTTGAATCACCCTCAGCAGCTGTTCAAAGTCCCTCTTTTTGATCCCTTGTAACCGGATCGGATTGTCATCAGTGTTGCCTTCTTCTTTGCCGTTTCTCGGGCGCGGAAGGCTGAACATGGTCTTGAATACCCCCGAATCCTGCTCGAAGGTGCGCCGAGGGATGCGATATAGCTCATCTTCGACCTACGTCCGAATTAGCGTAGCAGCGCGGCACAGACATCTTCTCGTTCACTTGGAAAATCACGCTGCGGAGGTAAAATCGGGTGTTTCTCTTCGGCAGAGGCCGTTGACTTGAGGGCGCCGGATAGAAGAACGTGAAAGGATATGGTAACTTGAAGGTTGACATTTCCGAATGCTCAATCGCGTTCGCTCTTCGAAGAATGAGTGAAGAGAGCAAAAATGCCAGCTTTCATACTGTGAATCGTTGCCAGGATGTTGCATGTTCTTTGTTGCACCGGACACGCGCAATACATGCCTTGTGAAGATGCATCTGAGCCTTATCTTATCTCATCGTTGGCTCTCAGCCAATCATAACTCATCTATGGGAGGCATGCATCGACTTTCGTACACCGCGGCGAAATCCTGGAATGCTCACCTGAAAGGCCACCACGTCGACGTGGTTGGAGCGCATGACTTCGGGATGCGGAGTAGCGAAGGCGGCGAGCGAACATCGGTCGGCAAAGTGGACACAACCCTGGGCTAGGGGAGTGATATCATCCTCTGTGCACAAGTATGCAGCTCACGAGGACGATCGACTAGAGGCATCCTGCGTGGCCCCTCTCCAGGATGGCGAAGCGCTTCCCACGAATGCGCGATAACGAGCGCAAGGCGCAAACATGCACAGGCATACCTATCAGAACGTATCATGAAAACGCCATGGCATTCAGCAACCTAATGGCGAAGGCGAGCGACGCGTACAACACGTTCAAGGAGCCATCCTTCTTCCGGGCCAGCTACGCGAAAGCAACCCGATCGCCTCCTTCGTGCCCATCCTTCGCATCTCTTCGGTCCTAACAAAATCCAACTTTGAACTCGAGCTTGACCCTGGAATTGAGGCCGGGCTGGCGGTAGCAGCTGCCTGCCAGATGCGCGGGTTACTGTCCATCTGGATTGCGAACGCGCCGGGCATATTGTCCACTACGACCACGACGTCATCTTTCGTTGACCAGTGCCTGAGCTCGCACTTGCTTGCAGGGATGAGATAACCGTCGTCCGGCCCGTTTCCCGCCGTCTGGAGGAAGACCAGCTGACCGGACCCTCTATTAGCGGGGGTCGGCGCACGGGGCGTCCGAGTCTTGAGGTATGGATTGTTGTTGATTGTGCTTTTCACAGGTGTCGGTTGGGAGGCGCCCGACGTGGGTACGTCAAATATGGTGAGGCGGCGGATTAGGGTACGTTTGCCCGCGTAGAGGATGGTGAAGAGCATGAGACCGAAGGCGGTTTGGAACGTTATCGCAGCGCCGCGCTGGAAGGCTGGTCGGAGCTCCCAACCATCGGGGAGCCAAGGTGTCTGCTTCAAAGACGACAGCACGCCCGCGTCGCCCTTTTCGTCGCCCTTTTCTTCCTTCGTGCTTTTTGGGGACTGGGAGGCGTTCTTCGCTGGTTGCGTCCAGCCAAACCACGTCACCGATCCCATGACACCGCTGTATTTCATGCGGTGGAGTTTCTACAGCATAATCATCCTCTGTCTCTCGCATGCAAAACAGGGCATAATACGCACACAACGAGGCCGTCTAACGTGGCCACGAGGAAGAAATGTCGCAAATACCACGGCGGGTTAACCTCCACTGCGAACCGCGGCCGCACATTCCGCAGACCTTTTGGGAGGCGGTTGATTTTGTAAGGTGTCTCGGCCGCGAGGCGATAGTAGAGCCTGAATAAACCGTTCAATGGGTTCATCGACATTTCTCGGAACGTGGTGCGAGGAGAGACGCGCTAACCCTAACCTTGTGAAGCATCCTCATCAGGACAGCCCCCTAACTCGGTACGCGTATACGGAACTTCAGAAGCTTGCTTGAGCGCTATTACCGACATCCAATCACGTTTCATTCAGAGCATTCACTACATCTTGGATTTCTTCATAAGAGAGACGCAACTCGGGATTGACTTTTTGCACGGAGGCGCGTAGAACACCTCGTCGACGGCGGCTCTGTAATCGAAGCCCATACGAGGGCTGGCGCTGCTCCCCAGAGCCTGCTCGCGCACACGGCCAACTTGATCAAGCAATCCACTCTACCTTCTCCCCTTCTTCTGCACTCTGGGCTTGATGCAAGCGTTAAGCGCGAGTCATTCATGGTCAAAACGACTCGATGTGTGCACAGCAACACTGTCGCAGAAGCTGGTAGGTTTTGGTGCGAGCTATACTCGGCGTATCCCCCTCCGAATATGGGGAAACCCTGGCCTCGCGGCGAGCCCCGTGCTTGTGAGCGAGACCTATCGCACCATGAGGCGACGAGGCGCTGAGGCCTGAGGTCCTCGTCGATGATATCGATCAGCTGTGTCCGGATCCCCCTCACACGAGGCAAGGGTCGACGACATGCTTCGACGTACAACTGAATCGACCTGCAGGCGAGAACGCCACAGCATGCCGCATCCCACAAACGGCCAGAGTAACCTAATTGCCTTCTTTGATATTCGGCTTAGCCCCAACCTCTTCGCGACTATTGGTCTGACCACGAGTGCGCATGCGGGGCAGGGACGTGGGATCTATAGGTATTTGGCGCCGGAAGCCTTCTACATGCGTCCACCATCTGAATTGCGAGTTCATTGGCCATCTTATCCACCCACATCAGCCGCTGCTGCGTACCGTGATGTCTAGCTTCTGGTAGAAGGCCCAGATGTGCATCCTTTGAATAAAGGCCGGTACGTCGTTTGGGATAAGTTTCGTTCATCGGTACAGGAATCGCACTGATTGGGTGGCATCAGTCGCATTGAGCAGCTCGTTCGTACAGCCGTTCGGTATGCAATCTTGACAAGCAGGCGACAGTAGATCGTGAAGTCTGCATCATCCTCAATGACATCCATCCATCGTTGACCTGACCCTAACCCCAGTATACGACACCCCTGAGCTCCTGCCTTTCCTGGACATTCGCCGCAGAGCACTGGCAGTGGAAGACGCCCACAAGCTCCGTCGTTGCGAGAGTCACGGCACCCCGGAGAAATCATCAACGTTATACCAACATCTTGATATATGCGACTTTGGATGGTTCAGCAAGGATGTACAATGGCATCGTGAGATGTCAGGCGCTCGTTCGAGCTAGAGAAACCGCGAAGTGACCAACAAAAGCTTCCGTCAGCGGCAGAAAATCCAGACCGTCGGCTAACGCGAACACGCGCCGCGCACGAGAAATTCGTACGTACTGTCGTCGCCGCCGTCGCCGCAAAACATGCGTCCTACACGTGTATCAGCACCCCATCTCATTGTCCGCGCCCCCGCTTTTCTACCGCCCGCACGCCCTCGAGCGCCAGCTCATCCCCTCATCATCTCCTCACCTCTTCCCTCACCCATCTAATCTCTCCCTTCCGCACGACGAACGCCCGTAGTTCATAAAAGGCGTATCTTATCTCCCTTCATCCCTGGTTGATTGGTGGAATCTCTGAACCTGTTGTACTACGACTCTTTTGGACGAAAAACAACGACACGAAGATGTCTTACCACCAACGCCCTGCCTCTCCGAACGGGAGCATCGTCATCATCCCCGAGCAGCGCATCCGGCGCTCGCGGGACTACTACCTCGACGGCGCCGACCTCGTAGTTCTGGTAAACACACCAATTTTTCGTGACCTCGAACGTGCTGACATCCCATGCAGGTCCAGCAGATCCTCTTCCGGGTCCACTCGTACTTCTTCGAGCGTGAATCGATCTACTTCAAGCACCGGCTCTCGTGCCCGACCTCGCCCGGTCAAGACCGCGAAGGCTCTTCCGACACGAACCCCGTCATCCTCGACGATGTCTCTTCCGAAGACTTCGGGCGCTTCGTCTCCGTTTTCTACAACCCGTACGTGCCCCTTCCAAACAGCATATACTCAACCGAACTCACCGAACTCTTGTCATCAGGAAATACACGCTCTACGACCACATGACCGTGCCCGAATGGACCTCCGTCCTCCGCCTCGCCCACTACTGGCAGTTCCGCGAAGTCAAAGCGCTCTCCGTGCGCGAGCTCCAGACGCACACCATCGCGCCCGTCGAGAAAATCTCGATTTACCAGACGTACAACGTGGACATCCAGCTCCTCCTACCGGCCTTCATCGCGCTCGCCGTCCGCCCGGAACCGCTCGCCGTCGACGAGGGCCGACAGCTCGGCTGGGAGACCGCGATGTCGCTCGCCAAGGCGCGCGAGCTCGTCCGCGCCCTGCCCTCCACCAAGCCCAAGTCCGGCAACAACGCCAACAAGGAAGGCGCGAAGGAGTACGAGACGAACGAGGCCGAAGTGCAGAAGATCGTCGAGCGCGAGGTGATGACGACCGTCACGCCGCCCAAACCGGCGCTCCATATCAACGGCTCGTTCGCCGGCGCGTCCAAGCAGAACACGCCGCTCACCGCGCACGTCCGCTCGACTTCGAATCCCTTCTCGCAGAGCTTTCAGCCGTCCAGCGCCCCCTCCACCGAGACCAACGGAGAGGCGAACGGCGACGCCGCCTCCAAGGCCGCCGACTCCGGAAAGGACGTCAACGTCAACGGAAAGGGCGGTGCCGCAAACGGGACGGGAAGCATCTCCGGACGCCCCAATACTGGTGAATCGGTGATGACCCCTCTCTTGCCTCCGTTCTCCTATTGACTGACCGTGTTTGCCTTTCCTACCTTTTTGTTCGCCCGTGCGTGGTATAGGTGCCAACGCCAACGGAAACCGTCGGCAGGGCAGCCAGTCCAACTTCCAGAGCTTCGCCTCCGCCGGCTCCAAGTGAGCCCGCGGTCGCGGAAGGGGAGGAGGCGCGGGCGCCGCAGGAGGTGGAGGAGGTGAAGGACGTGGATGTGAAGGAGGTGCCGGCACCGAAAGTAACGGAGAAAACGAAAACCATGTCGAAGGCAGCGCGATTGCGGGAGGAAAAGGAGAGGAAGGAGCGAGAGGCGGAGGAGGCGGCGCGACGTGCCAAGGAGGAGGAGGAACGTCGCGAGGAGCAGATGAGAGCTGCGGCGGAGGCGAAGAGGAAGGAGGAAGAGGCCCGGGCCTCGGAGAAGAGGAAGGCAGAGGAGGAGGAGAGGAGGCGCGAGGAGGAGAACGCCAGAGCCAGGCGGGTGGAGGAGGAGGCCAGGCGGGTGGAGGAAGCGGCGAAGAAGCGCGAGCAAGAGGCCAAGCAGCGTGAAGAAGAGGCACAGCAGTGGGCGCAGGCAGCCAAGGAGAAGAGCGCCCAAAGCTCGCCTTCGAAGGAGCTCAAGTCACCGTTCCCGTCCGCTCCTTCCACACCCTCTAAATCAGGCACCTGGACCGGCCCGCCAGGTCCTGTCATCACGCCCGTTTCGACCTGGCGTCCGCTTTCTGAGCGCAAGAAATCGCAAGCGGCGAGCGTCAACGTCGCGGACGTGTTCAGCGACGCCACGGACCCTACCCCTGCGCCGTCCGCAGCGCGGCCCATACCGTTCCCCGGGTCTTCTGCGACGCGCGAGCCCCCGCCGCGCATCATGACACCTCCGCTCTCTGCGCCGTCAACCAAGCCCGTCATCCCCGCCAGTCTCGCCACACCCCTGGCCAAGATTGGGGACTGGTTGGGCGGCCGGCGGCCGGGCACGTCGTCACCGCCCAAGCCCGCCTCGCCGGCGTTGCACGGATCACCGAAGAAGGACACGTCGACACCGTCTGCCGTCGTGGCCACCAGCGCGAAGGACGAGTGGAGCGCATGGGAGCGGCCGGAGGAGAGGAGCCAGTTCGGAGACCGGTGGAGCATGAATGCGGAGAAGGTCGTTGGGGAGAGCGTAGGGTACCTGACTCCCCTCCCACCGTCGTCGACGAAGGACAAGCAGCCGTCACAGGTGATCGTAGAGACGAAAGTGGAGGAGGATAAGGCGGGCAAGCAAACCCTGGTCAAGGAGGGTGACGCTGCCAAGGTTGGTGTACTTCTACGATAGATTGGCAATAAACTGATAGCGTCCGTCGCATACTCTAGAAGTGTGCCTCAGCCGATGCCGTCAACGATGCTCTGGGACCAAAGAACGACGCAAAGCCCATTCCCGGCAAGGAGGGCAAGACCTCGAAGCCTCCAGCGGAGCCGGTCGTTGCCAAGGACAAGAAAGCGACACCTGCCGCAGAGCCCGCGATCGCATCCGAGAAAAAGGACGAGATGCCCGTCGAGCAAGCAGTGGCCGCGAAGGATGACAAGAGCGCGAAGCCCTCCGCGGATGGTGGAAAGGTCGGTCAGAATGCCGGTGCGAACGTCAAAGAGAGCACCGCTTCCAAGGTGGGTTGAGTGGTTGTCGTCGATGTGAATTGCAGTTGACAAATGTTGACCAGGGCCCGGAGACTACGTCCAAAAAGAGCAAGAAGAACAAGAAGGGGAAGGGTGGTGCTGCTGAGGAGAAGGCGAAGGAAGTCGTCGCGCCTGATCCTGCCCCTGCCCCCTCTCCTGCCCCTGCTTCTACTCTCGCTGCTGTACCTCCTACCGACGCCACAGATGTCTCAGCTACCAATGCTATATCCGACACTCTTGACTCTATTGCTATCCCCGCGAAAGCTGAGGCCAACACAGCTAAGCAGCCTGAGTCGAAGCCCGATGTTCAGGCTAAGACGAAGGGCAAAATGAAGGGCAGCAAGGACGAGCCGCTTCCGCCTGTATCCGACTCCAACAAAACCCCCTCTGTTCCCGTCTCCACGCCAGCCAAAGACGCAGACGTAGAAGCACCCGAGTCCGAGACCGTCGGACCACTCACCAAGGCTGCCAAGAAGAGGGCCAGGAGAAAGCAAAAGGGTACGGCCCCGGACGACGAAGCCCCTGCGACCGAGTTGGCCACCGCGATTTTGGTCAAAGGAACGGTCACCGAAGGTTCTGCTCCTGAGACGGTTCCTGAGCTGTCAACTACGGAGATCGAGCCGGAGAGTCACGCGCAGGATATCGTTCCTGAGACTGTACCGAAGAGCCCTGTACCCGAGACCCCTGCAGAAGAAACCACCCCCGAGATCCTTGCAACGGAGGCCCATGCCGCGGAGAGCGCACCGGAAATTCCCGCCAGCACCATTGAGACGGCCGCCCACGAAGCTGCGTCCGACCAACCTGTGTCGGACACTGCGCCAGAAATTCCCGTCAACGGCGAGCCGCCTGCGACGAAGGCTAAGGCCAATGATCGGGATTCATCGACAGGAGTTGCTCTTATGGGTGATACGAAGGCAGCAGAGGATAGGAAAGCGGCGGGTGATACCAAGGTGGCATGTGATCCCAAACCGGTAGATGATCCCGAGACGGTGGACGATCCCAAGGTGTCAAGTACTTCGCAAGAGGTTCCTCTCCAGAATGACACGAAGACTGAGCCTCTTGCGACAACGACGGCGGAAGGATCACCATGGAAGAGCGCCCCACCTGTAATAGAGGGTATGGGCGGCGTAGAGAACAGCGACGGCTCTCAAGCGAGTCCGTCGAGGGATCAAGCTGCCCAGGCGATTTCCGCCACCGAGCACCCTTCCGATCCCGCGACGAAGGAGATGCAGGAAGCGCCCACGCCCGCCATGGAGGAAATCACGAAGGCTGTACCGCAGACAATTCCAGCGTCGCAAGAAGAGGTACCTCACGCATCTGCCGTCACACCACCAGCGGAAGCAGGCAAGACTATGGAGTACAAGACGAAAGATTCGCCGGTGGCACATGCACCCGGTCAGGCGGTGACATCTCCCGTGATTACAGCAAAGCCGACATCATCGGATTCGCAGAGGAAACTCAAACCGTCTGCAAGTTCCGTTGCTACTAGCGGAGAGACGAAATCCGGGGGAAACACGTCGAACAAGTCTTCGTCTAGCGGGTCGAACCCTCCATTGCCCACCAGAGAGGTAGATGAGACATTGACAGATGCAACTCAAATGTTGCAGGTACATCGCGAAGTTCAAATTCTCGAGAATTAGTTGATAATCTCGTTCTTTTGCAGGAGGCCCGTGCGGCGCCTGTGACCGCTTCCCTCCCACCAGTCAAGCCTGGTACTCCAGCCAAACGATTGTCGTTGACTGAAAGGCTTGCTGCTGTTGGCAACAAAGGCAAAGCGGATTCATCGACGGATAAGACAAAATCCGAAGAACAGACCAAGAAGGCCAATTTACCGAGCAACCCTATCCCTCATAGTACGACTGACCAGAATATGGGTGACACCGCGGTTGCGAAAATGCTTCCTTTCGCTGCGGCTGGGCCTACAGACCTTACTTCTACTTCTGCTACGGGCACAGACGCCATTTCTCCGACAACGGTGGATCACTTTTCCCAGGCCAAATCGGAGCCCGCCTCGCAGTCGACACTCGCTCTGGAGAGCGCATTGGTTGACGTCGCCTCCGCTCCATTGCCCTCGCCTCCAAGCGGCGGCGTCTCTGCCCCTGCGGAGGAGCATATCGCTGAAGTCGACCCATGGGGCGATGCTACATCGCTCGATGTTCCTCCCGATCCAGAAGTCGAGGCGATTGCCGATCAGTTCGCAGGTCTCAAAGTCGGCTATGGACAAGTAGAGCCCGTAATTTCCCCGGCTAACAAAAATAGCGCAGCCAAGGATGCATCCATCGCTACTACTGCGCTCGAGACCGTCGCATTGAACCCTTCGAACCATTCGACCGGATTGCCTCCACTCACGTCGTCGTCCAGTGTTGCAACGTCAGCATCAGCAGCGCCGCCAGATACCTCTGGGGCTCAAAAGTCGAGCGCTGTCGATGCTACAAGCGCGACATCTGTTGGCGATGCATCTGCAGAGGAACGGACGAATCTGAACCCCGCATCTCCTCCTAGTGCTGTACAAAACCTGGCTAGCGAAGCTATTGACCGTTCCCTCGCGGTTGAAAATCTGCAAGCTAGTGGTGGTGAAGCCACATCGTCCGCTCCTGCTCCGAATGAACTCGCTCAGGTCACGGACAGGGCACCTGAGCCACAGACTTCCTCGAAGGACGCCTCAGTCACTGACACGAAAAGTACCCCGGGTTCCGGTCCCGCCGAGGGTGCGGATCCACTCGCTTCAGCAGCGCAATCAGCCGAGGCGAAACCCCAACCTGACCAGCCTCGTGAAAAGCCCAACCTCGCCAAGCTCACCGTATCTTCCGCATCCGATAGCCGACCTAGTACACCCGACTCTGTTCAATCCCCCGTCCCGTCCGAATCCGGCGCGGTCCTGACGCCCGCGCAGAAAAGGGCGGCCAAGAAGGCCAGGCAGGCGGAGAAGAAAGCAGAAGAGCGGTTGAAGCAGCAAGAAGAGCGGTTGAAGCAGCAAGAAGCGCTGGAGGCCAGAAGGCGCGAGGAAGAGGAGGAGCGGAGGAAGGCGGAGGAGGCGGAACGCACGGAGGAGACAAAACGTGCGGAGGAGGCACGACGTGCGGAAGAGGCGAAGCGTGCCGAGGAGGCGGTGTCGAGGCGGGCGACGGAGCCGAGGCGGGCAATCGCGCAGGACGCGGAACGCAAAGCAAAGGTTTTGACTAATGCACAAAGTGCTGCGAGAGCGCCAGCTGGTCCCTGGGCGAAGGGCCCTCCTGGACAGAATGCCTGGGGCTCCAAATCAGCATCGAAGCCAGCGCAGGTACTGCCCAACCCGGTGACGACGCCGAAGGAGGCTCAACCTTCCGGTCCGCGCAGTTGGCTAAGTTCTTTCGCCAAACAGGTCGAAGGGAAACTTGAAGGGTTAATCAACGGGGAAGAGACTGACACAAGTTCGACATATGAAGACGCACGCAGTGATATGACCGAACGATAACAACGTAATTCTGACGCATTTATATGATATGTGATTGAACGAGTTGAATGTGTCATACTTGCTTGACATCAAGCCGCTGTGTTTGATGGTCTGGACGACAGATGTCGATGTAGTTCTTGTATGAGTCCATGGAGGTGCTAGCAGCGATAGTGACACTAGCTGTCAACCCTGGCCAGCCTTTAGTCTGTGCACATATATGGAGCTCCTCAAGATCAAAAGACCTTTTCGAGCACGGAATCTTATCAACGGCATGACTGAATGACCATGTTGACAATTGTTGACAATTTGCGACTTTATTCGCAGGTTCAAGATACCATGCGCGATGTGCAGACCTTGCGATGGTGGTAGCGGATCCTCGCAGCTCTGCGCGGGATCGAGATCGCGCCCCGCATGCGCTGCCGCGAAGACGCACACCCTGACGCACACCCTTGGCCATCCACGTCCTCTCCACATCATCATCAAGGGCAGAGATACGCCTCTGATGCTTGCTTGAAAAGGACATGAGTACCAATGCGTGAACACCGAAGCCAGTCCGGTAACAAATCGTTATAGTCTGGCGCAGTACAAAGGGATCAAATACGGAGATAATTTACGAAAGCAACACACCACCATAGGTAACATAAATAAGTCGCATCTAGGAGTTGTGTTCACTACAAGAGTCTTTGAGTTGGGCTAGGGATTGGCGGCATTCTTACAAAACCAAGTTATCTCGGAGCGCGCATGCGGGCGTTCGCGGCGGTCGCGGATGAATCGACGAAGGTGAAAGACGACGTCGATGGCTGGATCGACGTGTTCGAAGTCGAAGGCATCAGCTGCCCGAACGGCGGAGTCGGGGCATTCGTCGAGGGCATGTTGGGCACGTTGTTGTAACCGTGGAATTGGTCCAGCCTGAAGACCCTCTGCCCGGCCGGAAGGCCCGGACGCTCTTCGGGCAAGGGCTGAAAGTGGTTGCGGTAGTGTCGCCGCATGTTACTGTTCACTGAGAACAGCCTTCCGCAGTTCGGATACGGGCACTCGAATGCTATTGTAGTCACTCATGAGCATGAGCGTTCGCATGAGAGAGCGGAGCACTCACGTCGATTTCCGGTATGTATATTGTAATGGGTAGCAAGGCTGCTTGGGCGGCTGAACTGGCGTCCGCATACGTCGCATTCGTGGACAGTTCCACGCGGGTGACGCTGTCCTCGAGATCCTTCGCTGTCCCCGTCAGATTCGTTTTCGGTGAAAGAGGATTGCTCGTTGGGGGAGGTAGAGGGTAAGGCTTGAGAGGGTAAGGCTCGATCGGCGTATCCCTGATTCACAGACGTACCCCTCCGCTGATTGTTGTCTGACGGCACAGAGTATGGCCCTCGTTCTTGCGCAGGAACAGGCCACGCGTTTAACCGTCCATCTCGTCTGGAAGTCCGAGGGTCATTTGCTTGAGGGTAGTGTTCGGGGTGAGTCGCCGACGGACGAGCATGCATGAGCATGGCGGAGGGGTTCGCCGAAGCGGCATTATTGCTTTGCACAGGAGGCGCCCGAGACTGCAAGGACTCGCGTCCTGATGGAACTCGTCCGCTCCTTGGCTGCTGGGCTTGCTCGAAAAGACGCTCTGACAAAACAAGTGTGGTTAGGTTCAGAAAAAATGGCCGTGCGATTTGGCTGACCTGGGAGCATTTCTTCGATGCTCGGTAATCTTGGGAGTCCAGACATGGCGTCAACTAGGCACCGCGTGCAACCTTTGGAAGTGCTAGTGGGATCTTGCTTTGCAGGCTGAGTCCGCGCATTGAAGCAATATATACCCCGAGCTAGAGGAGGACATGATCCGATGGATGCGTTAAGCAGGGCCGAAACATCATGACACAAACTTCTACAATTAGACGCTCACCGCTCGCTCGCACCTGCCTGGATTTCGTATGATACTTTCTGAATGAACGCATCCGGGAGGATCGGCGATGCTAAGAGTCGCCGTTGATCTTAGTTGAGCCAGAATAAAGGGGTGCTGTCCCTCGTACCCGTATGTTACGTTGAATCAAGATCCGGAACCTTTGAAACTAAGTTGATGCAGAAAGCTGAGGCACTGCCAATGTCGTAGACGTTGACGGATGGCTGTCCGTACTCCTGAGGATGAAAAAGCGGGAAGACGAAATGCACCACGCACGAGAACCACAAGAGAAGAGACACAGCCATTGTGTGCCTTGAGGTACTACTAGCGTCGAATCAGATGTTGACCCAAAGAACACCAACCTGCGACGAACCCGCAGCCGAACTGGAATGGAAATTGCTGCGACAGACTGGCCGGATTAGAAGTCAAGATTATCATCCGGAGTCAGCATGATCTGGAGCAAAATCTCACGCTGGATCTTGATCTCCTTCATCTCCTTGACAGCGAGTGGTGCCTTTTCGTGTAGGCTTGCAACTGCATGTGCAAGAAACGCGCTGCGAACCAGAAGGTGACGAGATGTTTGGGGAGTACGGGCGCCCGAGTTCATTTGTAGCATCCCCTGATCCGGTACGTTTCATACCCGAATCTGCGCCGTGTCATTCACAGTCGCAGTACTGCGTTGGAATCTCTGCGATGCACTAATGGGTTCGTATCCATAATCTGTATCCTGTTCGGCCGGCGGTTTATGAAGAGTTTTCTCAAGCAGTTCAGGGTGCAGTTTATGTTGCTAGATCACTGTGTGACGATATGAACGAGCCAAGACGAGTTGGATATGATGAGTACTTGCCGCAGTTCGGAGTTGAAGGATGAAGTTCAGTTAGTGATGAAAAGGACGCGGTCACACGGAAAGCGGTGCTGGCCACCCTACTTCGAAATTCGCACGCATAATCTCTCTATCTTGCACGCATGTTCTTCATCATCGGATTGGGACTCTGCGACGAGAAGGACATCACAGTCCGGGGCTTGGAAGTGAGTGTTATAGAATTAACACGATATCCCACTGATAGTAGTCCAGGCGGTTCGAGGAGCTGCTCGCGTCTACCTCGAAGCGTACACGAGCATATTATTAGTCCAGAAGGAGCGCTTGGTTAGTCTCTTCCTCACCTCCGTTCAACACGAGGTAAGAAATAGGTTCCGGAGCTAGGAAGCACTCTATGGGAAAGATGTGATCCTGGCGGATCGTGACATGGTGGAAACCAACAGTGACGCTATCCTCGAGGACGCCGACAAGGAGGACGTCTGCTTTTTAGTGGTCGGGGACCCTTTCGGGTCAGCATCGCGCACTGGACGGCGAGTGCCTTGGTCCGCTGATAGTGATCTGCAGAGCCACCACGCACACGGATATCATTCTCCGAGCGCGCGCGCGCAAGATCCCAGTCCGCGTGATCCATAACGCCTCGATCATGAACGCGGTGGGCGCCTGCGGTCTGCAGCTGTATAATTTTGGACAGACGGTCTCACTGGTTTTCTTCACGGATACCTGGAAGCCGAATAGCTTCTATGATCGCATCGCCGAGAACGCTGAACTCGGGATGCACACTCTCATTTTGCTGGACATTAAAGTTAAGGAACAGAGCGAAGAAAATTTGGCCAGGCACGTTGTACTTCTTCATGGAACGAATGCACCTACTAACTGTACATTCCCGTAGGGGGAGGAAAATCTACGAGCCACCGCGCTACATGTCGATCACAACCGCGGTCTCGCAGCTACTGGAAGTCGAGGAAACTCGTGGAAAAGGTATTCTAGCAGGCGAAAAAACGCTCGCAATCGCGATGTCTCGCGTGGGCGGCCAGGAGGAGCAGCGCATTGTATGCGGAACGCTCGCAGAATTACTGGCTCAGCCAGAGGAAAAATTTGGGTCGCCTCTGCATAGCTTGGTCATCGTAGGGAAGAGAGTGCACCATCTGGAGATCGAGTACGCCAAAGAGTTCGCGGTGAATACCGAATCTTGGCTGGATGTTGCGCAGCGGGTGTATGGGTGCAGAATGGATTAGCCATTCTTTGGACGACGTATCAGGAAGCCTCAAGCCCGCATGCACATATTCAGCTTTCCTTCTCTGGCTCCGGTCAGTGCGACCCAACTCCTGAGACGTCGCCGCAAAGTCTGTATGGAGTTCCTTCGCAGCGTCATTGCATTCTCATATCCTGGTACGCTTATTCGTCACGACCACCGAACGAAGCTGCCTATGGATCGCAGTCGCACAATCAAGACATCGAGCGATGGGGGGCCATACGAACTCTTCCCAGAAACAAAAATAGCGCTCCGAGTCGCCGGGCAAACATCTTCCTAAGACTACTTATATCCGATCATCTAGCTTGGCGACGGTTAGAGAACAGTTGGGGCGGGTGCTGACCTATGATGACTCTGTACGAAGTATGCCACCGTAAACTGCTAGGGACGCATGCCAAGGGCACAAGATGTTTATCCGACTAGTGTGTGATGTGTCCGAAATCCGCAAACATGGGCGGTGTCGGTTACGGTACGGCCGTGGGTGCCCACTCGTTCGCGGAGATAATCCTGAAAGGCAACAGATGTCCATCAGCGCCATTGTGTATTCAATCGCTTCGTTGAGCACCCTCAGTCACTGTGCACGCATCGAACTGTTGGGAACCATGCGAGGCGAGCACGGAACGCACATATGTATTCTTGTCTGCACCGCCACCGAACGATCCCTTGCGGGACGCGTCGCATCATGCATGGGTTCCACCTTACATCCAGTCATCGCAACTCTAACATAGCTTACTGCCTGGTATGTAGTGAGCCAAGGACGACACAGCCAGGGGCTCACAGTGGCACAGTTACATGGAGGCAGAGTCAAGGTTGAGTCTGAGAACACGAATCATGATCGGGAGTCACGATCATAGATATAGCGACTCACAATTGCAAGACTCATGGTTTCGATACCACGGCTCCGTCTCCGGAAGCAAAGGCTCAAGTAGCCCGACACCTAAAGATCGCAGGCAGAAGAACACACACTCCGCCAAAAAAAGCCACCGACATGTCCGAATCAGGGAACGCCTTCACGCCCGACCCCAACTTCTTCATCGAGACCGACCGGCTCTACATCTCACACTGGCTCCCCGACGTCCCTGCGCATTGCCAATTTCTGTGCACGCTGTGGAGTTCTCCCGGGTTCGTCCAGAGCTGCGGGAAAACGGGTATCGACACGCCCGAGAAGGCCAAGAACATCATCGAGCAGCGCTTCGGCGCCCACCACGCACGCAACGGCTACGGCATGTACCTCGTCTCGCTCAAGCCGAAGCCCGGTGCGACCCGCGAGGAATCCGTCCCCATCGGGAGTGGTTCTCTCCTGAGCGGCGTTCCGCCCAATGCGTACGAATTTCCCGACGTGGGGTACGCGATTATCGACGAGGAGAACGGCAAGGGGTACGCAACTGAGGTAACGAGGGCGTTGATCTCGTACGCGACGAAGGAGTTGGGGCTGAAGGGCGTGTTCGGGTTTTGCGCCGCGGATAACAAGCACAGCCAGGCGGTCTTGAATAAAGTGCTGCAGTATAGAGGAGAGAGAAATCTGCGGGTGTTTGGAGGTGCACGAAGCGCGGTATATGCGCTGCCCGAGATGGACCAGGATCTCAAGGTTTACGGCGTCGACGATTGATATTTATCGGTGTCTCCATGCTATTGTATTTTCGCTTTGTACCGGTGGACAAGAGGAGGATGAACAACAGCTAATCACTACTAGAGATGTGTAAGAACGCAGCATGTGAGCGCGATGGGTGGATGTGGTGGTCGGGTCGAAAGAGCGACGCCGGCAAACTGCGGCAGACGCGCTCCCCTCGCGTGGGTGTCCATTTGGTGCAACGCTCGATAGCCCTTGATTACGCTCTTCGTGTCTTCCGCGCTCGCTGACCCAAAGGAAATCGATTCTTGACGCCGTGCCGCGCAGAGAGAAAGGGATCCCATCAATGTGATTTCTGCGAGCAAGAATAATCTCTGCACGATTAAACCTGAAGCTGACGCAAGGAACACGTCCGTCGCACGAGAACGACCGAGCTGCCCTGTCTCAAGATTCAGCGTCATTACGTGCTGCATACTGCTGCCATGACGGTAATCTTGGCGGGAGCTCAATCGACGCTATTCACCGCGAAGATCGGCGTCAGCGCAGCCCCGAGTCGCCGCCTTTCAAGGACATGAGCAAAGTCGCACACACAACCCGTCGTGCTGGTGGACGGCATAATACGGTGTCCTCCGAAGGAGTGAGTCCTTCCGTCTGTGAGACCTGGAAGCTATTCATGTCAAGAATGGTCATCCAGTATAATCGGGGTCGCTTTCTCCTAGCTTCATATCGTAAAGTCGTCGGATCACGAGGCAGTTACGCTCTGGATGTGCCAAGACGCCGTCATTACACCATTGAACTACAGGTCAGATGAGGGTCGTTGACAGCAGCAGGAATTGCGCTTGGAGCGGAACGCTCGACAACTTACGCTTTCTGTCCTGCTTCCGTCCATTCCCGGGCCTTCCGATGATATCGCTCCGTTCCTATCACGGACGCCTCGCCCGTGCGGCGTTCGTGCTAGCTATATAAGACCACAGATGGTGCACACAAATACTACAACAGCCTCGACACCGCTTGATATCTGCTAGTTGTTCACCATGTCAACCTCGCACCAGATCACTGTTACGGGTGTCTTGCCCACTCCCGGTCAGATGCAAGCTCGCAAGGCCGTTAGAAAGAACATCAAGGATCTGATCAAGGACGAAAAACAGTTCTCGCTGTACATTCAGGCTTTGAGTACGCATTCCGCTGAGCCTGCCTAGCCACTTTTTCATATACGTTGCTTTAGTCCTCATGATGGGAAGGGACCAATCCGAATCGCTATCGTGGTTCGGTGTCGGTGGTATTCACGGCCTCCCTCACACTCCTTGGGACAATGCCGGCGACAAACCCCAGTGGGGATACTGTGCGCATGCCACTGCGAACTTCCCCACTTGGCATCGGCCATATGTTACGTTGTTTGAGGTACGATCATGGATGTGCTGTGCCGAGGCGCATTCCTGATGACCGAGTTCTGTATACAGCAAGCTTTGCAGGGCTACGCCGTGCAAGTCGCTAACAAGTATACCAGCGACAAGGATGCATGGCTTGAGGCGGCCAGGGACCTCAGAGCGCCTTACTGGGACTGGGCCCAGGACGCTATTCCCCCGGCCGAGGTAATTCGTCTTCAAAAGATCCAAGTCACGACCGCGCAGGGCAAAGCCGAAGTGGAGAATCCTCTGTACTCCTATCGATTTCACCCCATTGACCCCAGCTTTGACTCCTTCACCGACGTGCCGACAACTGTCCGGAACTCTCAGGACGATGATCCGACTAAAACGAACGTCCCTGCCCTGATTGAGTGAGTGGCATTCCCGCAGGGGGAGATGCTTGAATGCTGACCTTTCGACATACAAAGGTCCTTACAAGGCCTGAACAACTGGCTTGGCGATGGAATACGAGCAGAAACCTACAAAACCCTCGTTCTCCTCAAGAATTGGAAGGTTTTCAGTAACAAAGGTTACCAGCCGAAACGAGGTGCCAGTACGTTGAGAAAGCACTGCGTCCTGTCGTCATCCTCAACCTCCGTCCAGTTCAACTTGCTAACAGCCTCGAATCGATTCATGATATCATCCATGTTACTGTGGGCGGCAATGGCCAGATGGCCGATCCCAGCTATGCAGGTAAGTGATGATGGGTGCCGGCGGTTCAAGCATAACTGATGAACCACTGACACAGCATTCGATCCTATCTTCTGGCTCCATCATTCTAATGTAGGACTCGGTGCCTTGATTTTTCGCTGAACTCACGAATCATCCCTAGGTGGACCGTCTTCTTGCGTTATGGCAGGCGTTGAACCCAACCGCCGGTGTTTTTGCAAAGGATGGTCCGGAAGGCGAGATCGCTAACGATGGTTAGTTAGGCCAGCGCCGTGGTCACAAAATCAACTTTCTGATTATTCTTGCGTAGATTTGACCCCCTTCTGGAACGGCCCCACGACCTTCTACAAGTCAACTGAAGCCGACGTCAGCACCTGGACCGACTTGAACTATACATATCCCGAATTTGTCGGCTTGGAAGGCCAGTCCCAGGATCAGATCACCACAGCCATCCGAAACAAGGTGAACCAGCTGTACGGAGCCCGGCCCATACAGGCGAACTCGCCGGTGGCGATCCCGTCATCTGTGGATCTTGCCTCCCAAGCTCCGGTTGCAGCGTCACCCGTCTCGTTCCTGTCCCTCATGCCTCCTGCCCAAGCCGGTGCGCAGGCACCAGCTGCAGCGCCGACCCACTTCGTAGAGTGGTACGTTCGCATCCGATCCAAGCGATTCGAGATCGGAAAGAGCTATACAATCCTCATCTTCCTCGGCGAGCCGCCTGAGAACCCTGCGCAATGGCGCACCTCACCGAACCTTGCTGGTATCCACGCCGAGTTCGTTAACTCGCACCCGCAGGGCTGTCCGAACTGCAACGACCAGAGGGATATGATCACTGAGGGTTTCGTCAGCATCACGGAGTCGCTCAAGCATCGCGGATTTGAGGAACGCCCCGAGGCTGAGATCGACGCGTATTTGAAGGAGAATTTGCATTGGTGCATCCAAAAGGTACGAGCTTCGCGACGCAATACGATGCGGCACGTATGCTAACGCGTCGTTTTCAGAGCGATGGCTCGGTTCTATCGGCCGAGGACTTCCAGAGTCTCGAAATTGCAGTCTTGTCGGTTCCTCTGGCGGTGAATGAAGCAGACCAGGTCTTGGAATTGCCAGCTGGTACCTTGCCCGTCCATCGTAACGTAACCGACGGGCGTGCGGGAGGGCGTAGCTCCGCCTGATCGTGTGCCCTTGCTGGAGCAATGTATCAGTATATCATGCATCTTCCTCAATAAGCCTTGCACTGCCGCTGTATCGCATCTTCCATATGACCGCAACCCCATGCCGTTGTATTCGCGAAACACCAGAGGTTTGAATATGTTACATGAGATAAGTACTAGGGGGAAGACGGCATTGGCACTGTTCGAAGATGCAGCAAATGTACACGAGGCACGGCAAAGCAGTATTTTGCATAGTTCTGCGGTCGCTCCGGGATTGCGTTCGAAGGCAGTCAGGCATCGTCGTCGTCAGCGAAAATATTCTCAACCTTTGCCTTTTTCCGTGGTAATTTCTTCTCGGGTACTGGCCTTTTCTTTATCGCCTCGGCTGAGGGTGCACGTCCTTTGTAAGCGGCTAGTTTGTCGTCAAGGTTGCGCCTACCTTTGTCATCCTCGTTGTCGCTCTCGAAAGGATCGTCATTTGCGGTTTTCTTCTTACCGGGAAGTTTTCGTTTGCCATTGGTGTCGGACTTGTTGGCTGCTGGCTTGCTGCCATTGTCAGCGGTGCTTTGCACATTGGCAGCAGTCGTTTTGCTATCCTTATCCTTGAGATTGGCGTAGAAGGTGTCCTTCAGCGCCTGAAGTTATACGTAAGCCCAGCGTGGTATATCCAGGGATCTATCGAAGTGCCCACTTTGATCTCAACCTCGGGTATCAAATCCTTGTTTTTCCAGATCTGCGAGGTGAAGTCAGCATATGCAAGCGAAACACCCAAGACGAAACAAGGAACAAATTCACTGTGGATTGAACTTCACTTGGATGTTTGCTGTCCAACCCTTCCGATACGCCGATTAGCGACCTGTGTGAGCAACAAGATCCGGAAAATGTATAATTACCTATGCATGTGTACAAATCGGATTTGACGCCGGATAGGTTCATGCCATGATCTTGCAACAGAACCTTCATGGCCTAAACTCTCGATCAGCCATTGGCACGCTATCAAGCAAGAAATGCCGCCCCAAAAGCGCATGTAACATATGAGAAGCGGAAGAATCGGTAACATACTTCGGTGACGGCAGTTTTGTTGTACACATCTGGCATGTACATGCATATGACATGCTGATAGTTCGGCGAGTCCACTTTCGGGGACGTAGACACTTTCGCGGTATATATGGCAGTGGAGGAGAGTGGGCCGGAGACAATTGACTCTAGTTCTGGGCATGAGCACGATTGGATTACAGTCCGGTATTGAAGGTACGTACTGGCGAGGTTGGACCAGATGAGGTCGACTTTATCAGCAGGGGCAAAGGCAAGCCTGTGGCACAAAACATGCACCATGGAAGTGAGTGCCAGTCCATATGAGTACTGTGTTCTGAGTGCACGTTTACCATTTCCCGCATACATAACCGTGGCGAGTGGATATTTCTCTTAGTTTCTCGGTAGCCTCAGCTTGAGCCTACGGCAACATCAATGAGCCCATATCGTATTTCCTCAGCCGGCGGCTTACGGCTTCGCGGAGCTCCTTCTTGCTCTTGGCACCAGTCTTCTTGCTTGATCGGAGCGGTATACTCGCGTCGTTCTGCAGCAAGAAATACATATCTGTCAACTATAAGACATTATCCAGTGCGTTGCGACGCTTGCCTGGATCTCCTCTACTCTTGTTGCTACTTCTTGCACTGTGCAGTGGCAGGATGGTGGTTAGCGAGGTGCAGCCAAAGCTCAAAAAGTACTAACATACGGTAGATGCCTCTTCGATGGCTTCTGAGCTATCATGCAATGACAGCCCTTCGTCTTTTAACGTCCTGACCCAAATCCACTGCGCATATAGGCCTTGTCAGAGGACCTTCAATGCCTCGCCACTAGCCCGTGCTCATGAACTCACAGGTTTGGTGCCATCGTCCTGTACCATAGACGGACGATACTACATCATAGAACGCATATAAGCAGCCAGGTCGGGTGGCACATAGTAATTCAACCGGCATACGCACCTTCTTCACGAAATCGTCTATTGACAACTCGGATTTTGGTGTCCACGCATATGGATAAGACGTTGGTGCCACACGTTCACTATTAGTCTCAGACATTACTCATAGAAGCGTCGAGTCTCTCTCACAGCGGGAAATCCTAGGAATCTGGGGAAAACATATAACAGAACTATTGTATAATAAATATGGTTGTTAGTGACATATTATTTTCAGCTAAGCTAGCTTGAAGTTATGACAGATTTATCTCAAGGATGCAGACATATGTCAGAAATATGACTACTTTCCCGGTTGCTTTGCAGTAAGTTTGACATCAGTTGGGTCAATTTAGCTCACAGCTTTTCTGAATCATCTTGCCAATTATTTCTGATATATTTTGCCCAGATTCAGCCTGTTTCCCGCAGTGTCTGCGTGTTCTCGCTTCCAACGTGGACGGTGCTGACAGTGAGAGATGCGTGTCGTTGTGCTCTGGGACGCGACAAGACGCGTCGGACGTCGCCGACTTTGCTCCGATCACCTGACTCATCGAAATATGCGCCAATGGCTCTTCAGGCCCACAAATCTTAGCGGCTATCTTCAAGTACAGAACTGTTCATACAGTACACTCTCCCAGCATTCTCTAATTTAGTCGAACGTCGAAAAGACCATTTGAATCTTATCAATACCGAAGGACGGTCGAAATGGTGCGGTGACCTCTACACCGTCTCTGTTACCGTACCTCATCCGTTTGTTTCCAGGGTAAAGCCAAAAAAACACGCAAGTTCGCCCAGGTCAAGCGTATGATCAACCCGAATGACATTCGCCTGTGAGTATCCGCTCTTGACCGTTTTTGCACGTCTTGACTGGTTTGTGGTGCGCACACAGCAAGGAGAATCGGGCGAAGCAACAGAAGAAAGAGCAGGAAGCGAAGGAAAAAGCCGTACGCCGAGTGTGCGTCCTAATCCAATCGTCCAACTCGTCCGCTTCATAAGGCTGACGCGATGCGCTAGTCCCCAGGTTGCCTCTTCCCTCTTCTTGCAACACAATACCTCGCTCGCCCCGCCGTACCGGGTACTGATCGATACCAACTTCATCAACTTCAGCTTGCAGAACAAGCTTGAGCTCGTTTCCGGCATGATGGACTGCCTCTATGCCAAATGTATGTATCATCGGTGTTCTTTTGTTTTTGTGCTCATTTCAGCATGTAGGCATACCTTGTGTAACAGATTGCGTGCTGGCTGAATTGGAGAAGCTTGGAAGCAAGTATCGTGTTGCCCTTCGGTGCGTCCCAGCAAACGTCTATCGCGGTTTCGCTGAAGAAAACCTATTCTGTCGTAGTGTCGCTCGAGATCCGCGATTCGAACGCCTCAATTGCTCCCACTCCGGCACATATGCCGACGATTGCCTTGTACAACGAGTAACGTCACATCGTTGCTATATCGTTGCGACGTGCGATCGTGACCTTCGTCGGAGACTACGAAAAATCCCTGGCGTACCGCTCATGTACATCGTCAAGCGACGGTACGCTATTGAGCGACTGCCAGATCAGGGAGCGCCGAGCTGATGACGGTGTATGGTGTGTTTCTGAGGTTTTGTGCCATTGATGGAGATTTATGTTGGCACAAGCGTGTACATGTGTTTATTTCAATGACGGTCAGCAGTTGACCATGTATCGATATTACTCTGGTTTATGTGCCTGTTAATCCGGCGAAATTGGGATATGTATTGTGCGTTGCCCGTCAACGTCTGCATGAATTCATCCACTCGAAGACGCGATCATTCCGGTGCGTGCGTGGCACCGGTTTCCGCGAATTCCACGTAATTCTTGAGATATTCGCCTGCCACCGCCACGACTACAACGTCTTGCTTCCCTGTGCGCTGTGCGCTGAGCCTTCGTCGTTCAACAAGGGCTTTCATCTGCTTATCCTTCTTGTACACTTGGGATGGTCTCGGCGAAGAGGAAATCATGCCGAAAAGCCACTCTACTCGCCTTTGGCATTATAGCACTCGCGGCGTTCAGCTGCACCGCGCAGGACACGAACACTATCACTGAGCTGACCGCGACGGATGTGAGCATTCCTCCTTTCCAGCTAAGTATGAAGATGGTGACAACCTGATGTTAGACTACGCCGCCGTCGGCCGCAACCTCTGCAGCTGCGCAAGAATCCGATCACGCAGCTGAAGGTACGTGGACGCGATGCTCGTTGTGCAATCGCAATCTGACATACTACTGCTGTCAGCCACGAGAGCTTACAAGCAAGCCCTTGCGACTCTGTCCACCCTCACCGCGAACCCGCCGAGCTATACCCGCGACCCAAGTTTCGGAGTTTCCAATGCATACCTCTCCTCATATCTTGAACACAGTCCCGGCCCGCTTGCCAGCGCGATTCGAATAGTACTCAGGCTCAAGAAGCAACCTGGCCAATGGTTACGTCAGGTGTTGCCTTCGCTGGGGGTTAAGGATGACGGTAGTAGCGGCAAGAGCAGAAAGGAAGATGAGGCACGAGGCAAGGCAGTGAAGGTGCTGGACTTGTTGCAGCATTCCGCCGAGCTGGGTCATACAGACGCGCTATATACGTTGGGACAGATCTCCCTGGTGAGCCTCCCAATGACATCGTCTCTTCACCTCACTGACTATACACCAGCTGCCGCCCAACTCGTACTTCCCTGTGGATCCCTCCCTAGCATTCAATGCGTTCTCACAACATGTCGAGCTCACTGGAAACGCGACGTCCCAAGGTCTGCTAGGGTTCTTCTACTCTACGGGCTATAGAGACGTAGTCCCCGTGGACCAAGCGAAAGCCCAGCTCTACTACACATTCGCAGCGCATGGCGGTGATAAAGCCGCTCAGATGGCCCTTGGTTACCGCTTCTGGGCCGGTATAGGAACATTGCAAGAAGCTAGACGCGCGATGGACTGGTATGAAGCCGCGGCGGAAGCTGGTAGGGATGATCTTGTGTTGACGAGGCGCACGAGACTGACTCAACTCACGTAGCGATGGCAAAGTTCCTGAGCGGTCCTCCTGGTGGCAGAACGCTACCGCTGACCTCCGCACGCCTCTCGGACTTGGAAGGTGGAGTATATGGTCCCGGTGCGAGCGTTGCGTCCACTGGTATCAACGCACAGCGACCCGCTATTCGAGCAGCGAATGCCCGTTCGGCTGGAGAGACCTGGGAAGACATTTTGGAGTACTACCTTGTGAGTGTAGTAGATTTGCTATCAGAATTGGGTGCTCATGATTTCGTCCGGAAGTACAATGCGGATCGCGGAGAAACCGGCTTTGCCTACCGCCTGGGGAAGATTTTCTATCAGGGCAGCCTCTATGGTACTCCGGGCGGTATTGCCTCAGGGAGCGAAGGAGTTGGCGCCATACCCCGCGATTTCCAGCGCGCGCGTTACTACTTCCTGCGTATTGCTAGGCAAATCTGGCCTCGCGACCCTCCTAACCCGCTGCAACCGCAATCTCACAAAGCGGACAATGAAAATGGGCCCCTGGGCTATGCCGCTTCTTCGGCGGGTTATATCGGGAGGATGTATTTGCGGGGAGAGGGTGTCAAGGCGGATATGGCCATGGCGAGGTTGTGGTTCGAGCGTGGTGCGGAATACGGTGACCGCGAATGCCACAACGGATTGGGTATCATCTGGAGGGACGGGTTAGTGGAGGGTCGAAAGGACCTGAAGAAGGCCTTTGCGCACTTCGGGGTAGCCGCAGGTCAGGATCTCGCGGAGGCACAGGTTAATCTAGGGAAATATCATCGAAGTAAGGAGCATTTCCTGGTCCTCCGGTGGATCGCTTACTGATGTTCATCGTCATAGGCCGGGGCGAGATGAAGATTGCAATGTCCTTCTTCGAGGCTGCTGTGCGCAATGGGTCTCCCTTTGAGGCATTTTATTACCTCGCGGAGATGTATGCGGCTCAAGCTCGGGCTCCTGCTACGTCTTCCAACATTCTCGCGGCTTCCTCTGCGACCGCTGTTTCCTTCTACAAGCTGGTGGCCGAACGTGGTTGCTGGGGTGACGATCTGCTCAGGGAAGCAGACCTGGCGTGGGCACGGGGCTCGGATAGGGATAAGGAAATGGCCATGCTTCGGTGGTGGATGGCTGCCGAGCGCGGTTCTGAGATCGCCCAGAACAACCTGGCGTACGTCCTGGATCAAGGTGAGTATTGTTATATGACGGATCCGGCAGCATTCGTGATCAGGACTCCGACAGACAAGAGCGTTCTGCGCCTTACGCGGTTCGCACCGATCACGCCCTCGAACGATACTGCGCGACTGGCGCTGACGCAATGGACGCGGTCAGCTGCCCAGCTCAACGTGGATGCGCTCGTCAAGGTTGGCGATTACTATTACCACGGTCTGGGCGTACCGGATGAACCAGAGCACATACGATACGAGAAGGCAGCGGGATACTATCGCTCCGCCGCCGATACTCAAGTGAGCGCTCTGGCCATGTGGAACTTAGGATGGATGTACGAGAATGGCTTAGGCGTTCCGATGGTACGCATGATCGTGGAGCAAATTCAACTCCGGGAGCTGATATTTCGAGTTTTCAGGACTTCCATCTCGCCAAACGGTATTACGATTTGGCGCTCATCACTAATAGCGAGGCGTACCTTCCCATCACACTTTCGCTCGTAAAACTCTACGCACGTAGCTTCTGGCATACACTCAGGGGCGGAAAGGGCGGTCTCAGCTTGTGGTCTGCTGACAACGAAGGTACGCCGATTTATTCGCGCTCGCTGAAGGGCTGTGCTGACGCTGGAAGCAGACGCGGATTACTTCGAATCTGTCAACACTCCCGGCTTGGAAGGTCATCGTGAGGAGACCAGCTCGGACGGTGCGGCGCAAGGCGAAGCCGTTTACCAAGAGGATGAAAGAGACGATGGGCCATGGTACTTGGGAAAGGCGCGCGACCAATTTAACCGGAGACGTGATCAGGACGCGCGCAGAGTAAGGAACGGCGAGGAAGATCCCATCCAGGTATGATATTAACACAAATGTCGCGGAACTTGTCCGCTGACAACCACCCTCTAGTGGGCTCGAGACCGTCGTGCAGCCGAAAATGAGCGCGATGGCGACTTCGGGCCCGAAGACTACTTCGAGGGCACGATGCGCGGGGGTTATCGCGGAGACGCCGGGGAAGAGATTGATGAGTTCGCGGAAACGATGATCCTCGTAGCGTTGTGCCTTGCCATCTCACTTCTCGTATACCTGCGCGGTCGATGGATGGATCGCATCCGGAGGGAAATGGAGGCTGCCGAGCACGATGACCGACAACCGCCAGCCGATGGCGGCCTCTTCCCACCCGCAGGTGATCCCGCACGGGATGACTGGGCAATCCTTCGATGAACCCTAACATTTTGCGGCCTTGATGTTACATGACTGTAAACTATCATAATGTTGCTCGATCTTGTCCTCTCAAACCTCGGGCCTCGGGTCCGGTCAAAGCCGGTCAATGTTGTCACTGTCAGTGACTGCACTCTGTCACGTGTTGTGTTGACGTATGATTTCGTGGCGAAGTCCCTTTCGCTAAGGGTGCGTTCACCCTTCGCGACAAATATCTCACTAGCCTCGTGCATTAATGCTACACTACTCCTCGTTATAACATCTCAGTAATCGTCTTACAAGATGTCTTTTGATGTGGAATCTCTGCGAACAAGGATACGCGAATTCCTCGTGGCCCCTAACACGGACTTGGCGTCAGTCAGCCGGAAGCAAATTAGGGACTCGCTGATTGACGAGAACGGCCCATTCACGCCGGAGCTGGCGAAAGAGCACAAGCTGGCATTGAAAGATCTCATCACCGCCGTTTTCAACGAAGTCACCTCGGAGAGGGGAGAAGAAGCGCGTTCGGAGTCTGCGGAATCGTCCAGTAAACGGAAACGCGAACACGAAGAAGAGGATGCCGAGGAAGACGTGGAAGAGGACGGCGCAACCGAGGGTGACGCGACGCATGACGGCGCAGGGGATGACGACGCGGACGAAGACGAACAGACGCCCCCTCCTGCTAAGAAGAAGAAGGTCACCTCGAAGAACGAGTTGACTGACGCTGAAATGGCCAAGCAGCTGTCGAGCGAACTCAACGGTCGACCGCGAGCTGCACGGGCTGCAGCACCGAAGCCGAAAGCCCGAGCCAAATCGACGACCAAGGGACGGGGAAAGAAGAAGAGCGCAGATGTTGTCGACTCGGAGGATGACTCAGATGCCATTGAGGGAGGAGGGAAGAGCAAAACGAAGAAAAAGTCCTCTGGAGGCGGGGGTGCTCGTGGCGGTTTTGCGAAGGAGTACTCGCTCAGGTTCGTTGTCCTCTGAGAAACAAGGTACGGGCAGTACTGATGCTTTCCGAAGCGAGCCTTTGGCTGCGGTGTTGAATGTAGACAAGCTATCGCGACCGCAAGTAGTGAAACGCATGTGGGAGTACATCCGTGAGAACAACCTCCAAAATCCCAATGATAAGCGCGAGATTATCTGTGATGAGAAGCTTCAGCGCATCTTTAATGCTCGTAAGTCTAGTCTTTGTTTCTGTGAAGTGTATTCCCTGACTCTCTATCACCCGAAGCGTCCACCAACATGTTCAAGATGAACAAAACCCTCTCTCAGTCAGTATCTGTTTTCTCTATGCGTTGACCCGATTTGACGTGCTGATGTTGCAGCCATTTACATGAGCCCTGACACTTGTACCATATCTACCCCGCGAATACGGATATTGGATGCCGTTCTCAATGAGCTGTTACGGCGGGAGGTGCTCCCTCTTTCCCACGTCCTGCTCCGGGTTTCTGTAATAGGGACATAACCGGAAAAAGGGTTTACGACCCCCTGCTGCTGCTACTTGTGACAATGGACCTTGCCCAGAGTTCGATTCGCTCAATAATCGATGCGCAGGGGCACGAATGTACGGCCAGAACGTATACGATAAGCACCCCAATGTTCGAGGTTGTTCAGGCGAACACGTTGCAAGGGTCAATCTGCAAAAGGGAAGGTGATGTAAAACGGTGTATCCCGTTACATTCCTTGCGTTGATCGCAGTCTGTGGATCGGGTCCGACATTGTCATTGATACTAATGGCAAATGCCCCATTTTGCGGTCAGGAATCCGCATATGATCAAAACCGATGAAGCGACCCTCGCTGCAAAGAAGAGATGAAATCTAGAACGATTTTACGTTCAGTCGAGATGGCAGCTGTGAGTCATTTCCAATTCAAGTATAGACGATGGCACTGCATGTGCTGTGTCCGCTGACAAGTTCTCAGATATCTTGAATCGATGACTTCGTCTGACTTGAGCTTCGCTAGTCTCGTGTCCGAGTCTCTACCTCTTTCGTGGTATGACAAAAGTTGGCGAATTCCGCGGTACTCAAGTGCGACTACACAATGGCTTCACCAATATATACTCGTCACCGGACCAGTGTCTGTGCCGCAAAGTTGGGACAACTACCAAAATGATCCATTCTCAACGCTATAGGTCGGCCGTAGCCTACGCGCTTCTGACATTACGAATACCCCCATGTCATTCAGTCCACCCACCTCGACGAACGACGTCATGGTTGTTCAACGTAAGTGAGTATTTGGTATCCCGTGTTGCTGTGGCATCGACAAGGCTTACCTCCGCTCTCGTGGCGCACTTCAAATATATTGCATCGCCGATCAGTGCTTTCGGAAGCTGTTTGACCGGTTCCCTATACACTCATTCCGACTTTGAAGGGGTCCGTCAGCATCGGGTTTGCCCCCGACGCGCTTATCACCGACGGCGAGGGCGTATCACGCGGGCATCGGCGACGTCAAGAGAGCGATCTTCAAGAATCCGTGAAAATTGGTGCAAGCAAAACCGCGTTTCGCGGCACGTCAAGACAAGAATAGTCTCGTTACGATGTATAAAACTCGGACAACCCACTGTCGAGTTACTCAACGGGACGCCCTCCTGCATTGGATCTAATCCGTACTAGCCATGCTTGCGAAACTAGGCGCGCTGTTCTTGGCCTCCGTAGCAACACTCGTCGCCGCCACCCCAGCCCCGGGCGGCTCGACGAATGATGTGCTCAGCCCGAGTGTGAAGCGTCAAGCCCGACATGCCATTGCACCCAAGGTGTTCATCATCAGCATGGTCAGTCTCACAGATGGACATCTCGCGCAACTCTGTATCGAAGTCACGTATGTAGTTCGCTCCTGAAGCCGAAGTCTGGTACGGGATACCAGAGTTCAACCTCCTCGAGCGCAACATCACCGTTCCGGGCTTCTCTCCGCTATTCCCGCAAGCTCAGTGCACGATGAACGGCGAGATCTGCCAACTCGTCACTGGGGAAGCTGGTACGGATAAACCAGTAACAAATTCTGAAGCTGTACTAATCGGATCTTTCGACGCAGAGATCAACGCGGCGGTCACTGTAGGCGCACTCGTGGCGTCACCCGAATTCGATCTCAAATCTACTTATTTTTTCATCGCTGGCATCGGCGGAGGCTCTCCGCTCCGGACGACCACCGGCAGCGCCACGTTCGCCCGATATGCAGTCCAGGTCGCCCTTCAATACGAAATCGACCCTCGGGATTTGGGGCTGAATGTCAGCACCGGTTACTTCCCGTTCCACACGAACGCGCCCAACATGTACCCGCAAGAGTGGTACGGCACGGAGGTGTTCGAGGTCAACGACGCGCTCCGTAAAAAGGCGAGTCTCGATGGATTGCAGCGCAATCGATCGCCCCTCATGTTGCTCCTATATGCTATATGATAAATAGGCTGTCAGCTTTGCCCGGAGGGCGACTCTGGTTGACAGTGCTGCGGCAGCGTCTTACCGTGCCAACTACGCCGCCAACGCGTCCTACGGTCCAGCGATCCTTGGTCCTTCGGTTCAAGAGTGCGATGTCGCCACGTCCGACGTATACTACAGTGGCGACATTCTTAGCAGCAACTTCGAGATATACACCTCGGTCATCACTAATGGCACGGGTGTGTACTGTTCCTCGGCCGAGGAGGACAACGCGACGTTGGAAGCGCTCATGCGTGGCGCTATGGCTGGCGTGCTCGACTTCGGGCGCATCATTGGTGAGCGTGCATAACATAGACTACCCAGTTTTGATCACTGACCGTGAACGCCAGTCATGCGCACGATTTCCGACTTTGACCGGCCATACCCTGGTTAGATGTTATATCGCCCGGGAACTCTCTCACTGCTTACCCCATACCAATCAGGTGAAAGCGCTTTGTATCACTTGCGGTTCGCGAGCCAAGGAGGACACGCCATAGCGGTCACCAATATCTACAAAGCTGGAGTACAAGTGGTACAAGGCATCCTCTCTGAATGAAACTCCCATTTCGCGAGAGGCATCAAAGCAACCAACTACATCGGCGACGTCTTCGAGTCACTCGGCGGCACAGCTGATTTCGGGTAAGCATCGTGACTGCATAAGAAGGCGGCTTTCTGACAGATGCGCATGGAACACTACAACAGCCCTGGCCAGTCGCTGAATGCGACTATCAATTCCTTGCGCAAGAGGAGGCAGTTATTCCGTAGGGATTGAGTCTATCGGGCCAGTAGTGCCGGTATGGTGCACCAAGTGCACAAAAATACAATTACTAGTAAATACCCATGATTTCCTAACAATTCAGGTAAACTTCGAGATTTTGATTCGTGGTATCGTAATCGCGAGTTGATGTTGGTTTCGGAATCCAGTCTTTATCGTATTTCCGAAGGAAGTCCAGTGTTTCCGATGTCAGTAGCAGAGTTCAGCGTTTAGAATCGAATTTGCGAGTTCACAAGAGGGGTTTCTGATGCCGTCCAGCCTGGACGGGTCGTGGGAAATTGACATGATACCACTACATTTGTAACTGATCTGTGCGAAGTGATTGAAGTGACCTTAACGATGCTCCATTCTGATCATGACAATGCAACTCATCAATGTGTACTTCATTAGGTTTGAGTCTGTTGTCACAATCCCCAAGAATGTGCAGAAGAATCCTTGGCGTAAGAATTAGATACAGTGTAGATGGTAATTTACTTGTATCGTACAATAGAACTCCATAAACTGGCTGTGATCGTCTTGATTACCACTTTGTCTCTGCGGAATTACTTCGCAATTCCGGATGGCATGGTCACAAATACATGTTATTTTCCCTACACCTCGTTTCTGAAATTGCGATGCGAAGCTACGACAGATCGAGAATCGCAATCCATTTCGAAATCGCCGATACGACATAAAACCTAGGTAATTACCTGAATTACTAGAAAATCACTGCCATTCCTAGTAATTGTATTTTTGTGCACTCGGTGCA
The DNA here is from genome assembly GCF_000264995.1 of Punctularia strigosozonata HHB-11173 SS5. NCBI lineage: Eukaryota > Fungi > Basidiomycota > Agaricomycetes > Corticiales > Punctulariaceae > Punctularia > Punctularia strigosozonata. The sequence goes on along the minus strand of NW_006767442.1, from coordinate 1,078,849 downwards.
CCATAGTGCCGGCTGCGCTTCACCAGATGCCCATCTCGATGTATCTGAAGTCAACCACGGTTTTTCCGTATGAACCCGATCGTATTTCACGTGTCCTTGGATATGCAATCGTAAGGTAGCTGCGATAGCTGTCGTATGATGTTTCTAAAATGGCATGGTTCCATCTGACTCCGAGATCTTCGACAAGGAAACGGATGGGATATATCGTATTCTGTCGGAGCCGGGGGAACAGCACAACGACCATGAGTAGGTCAGAGGGGAAGAGAATATTTCTTGACTTTGGCGGAGCTTCGCGTCGACACGATAATATTGGTAGTGTTAGTGAGCTGATATCGCGGCACATGGGATCCCGCGGGCCTCATTCATGATTTTTAGCTACCCCATCTTTATGCCAGTACTAACTTGTAATGATGCCCACCTGATTGAATCCCTAATCACCACTTTTAGATTGAGGCAGGGCACGGGGTTCATGTAGCACCATACGGAGCTGCCGACTCCATCGTCCTTTCACAGCATCACTCGCAACCGCAGGGTAAGGAGCAGAACAAGGGGGATTCTCGGCAGGCGCGATGACTCTCGACTGATGGTTCCAGCTAAAATATGTTCAGCGCTGATGGGCGGGTGCTACGCATGAAGACGTAGTACCCGCGGTATACGCAATCGCATGCTACGAAGCTTCGTCTGCTCCGCCATACTCATGATGCTGTCCCTGTGTCTTAGTTCCGAATATAAATGCAATCTTCTGCCAACATCGAAGGCAGCATCATACCTAAGCGCGGAACAGTCGAAGGAGGATTGCTCCCGGTGGGTGGCAAGGGAAGCTGGACAACATCAATTATACTTGGCTTGTCGGTGTCTTCATAAAAATACATTTTGAAATGGATTGCTTACCATATGCACAAAGAAGACCGCGGCTTGACGAATTTTTACAGGACCATTGTGGTGCGCGATCCACCCGATATGGTAATTCCCGCCGCTTGCAATGATGCAAATGTGGTTTTCGTTTCGTTTGGCGTTTTATCACTGCAGCCTGAGTAGACCTGCCGTCAACTTCGCACGCGGAGAGCGCTCATGCAGTGCATCTCACGCACGGGTGACACGAGAAGCGGAGCGAATGGAGTTTATTTTGAGAAGAACTCAAATAACGATCCCGCGTCTCACGGCAAGACATTGCATTACGCGGAGCACCGTGCTGTATATAGGTCGAGGTGACCGACGTTGACGGCTCTTCATCCGGCGTCTTTAGACCTCCGACTTCACCAGCGTCGAGCCATGATAGCAAGACTGGGTGCGTTTCTCCTGGCCTGGACGGCACTCGCCGTTGCCATGTTAGTCCCGGACAGCGCGGAACACGACGCACGGGGCCAGAACGATAAGCGCCACTCCGGACATGTCATAAAACCGAAGGTGTTCATCTTCAGCATGGTGAGTCCGGGGTTGGGAGGAGTTGTGATATAGACGTTTCTAACCCGTCCGCCGTGACCGCAGTTCCAACCTGAAGCAGATGCTTGGTACGGCATTCCGGAGTTCAACCTGCTGGAGCATAACATCACCGTTCCTGGGTTCGCTCCGTTATACCCTCAGGCGCACTGCACGAAGAACGGTGAGATATGCCAGCTTGTCACTGGGGAAGCCGGTACGTACAACACAGCCAACAACTCAAGCGCGCGAATTGATCACGTTCCGTATGTTCTGAAGAGATCAACGCCGCCACGACGGTGGCTTTCCTAGTTGCATCTCCGATCTTTGATTTGAAGTCCACGTACTTCCTCATCGGAGGCATCTCGGGTGGAGCTCCGGACGTGACCACCACAGGCAGCGTCGGATTTGCGAGATACATCGTCCAACTCGGTGTTTCGTACGAGATCGACCCTCGGGAGCTTGGAGGCAATGTCAGCACTGGTTATTTCGCGTTCAACACAGACGCACCGAATATGTTCAATCCAGGAGCATGGTATGGGACGGAGGCCTTCGAAGTGAACGATGCTCTCCGTCAAAAGGTTGTTCTGGAAGAACTACAGATCGATTCGCGCGATCTGATACCAACATGCAGGCCATCAGCTTTGCTCAGAACGCAACCCTGGAGGATAGCGACATCGCGGAGTCGTACCGTGCCAATTACGCCGCCAACGCGTCCTTTGGGCCAGCGACCTTGAAACCCTCCGTGCAGGAGTGCGACGTCACGACGTCCGACGTCTACTTCAGCGGAAACATTCTGAGCAGCAATTTCGCTATATACGCCTCGGTGGTCACGAACGGCACTGCGAAGTACTGCTCCTCGGCTGAAGAGGACAATGCTTCGTTGGAAGCGCTCCTGCGCGGCGCTAAGGCAGGAATGGTCGATTTCAGCCGCATCATCGGTGAGACTTCGCGCGTGCGACCCTTACCTTGGGTGTGTGATCGTTGAACAACATCGACAGTCATGCGCACGATCTCCAATTTCGACCGGCCGTACCCTGGTGCGCTACTTAGCTAGATGCGTTGCGTTGTACTCCTTTGCTGAATTATGCGGCGTAGGCGAGGACCCTTTATTCCATTTGGTGTCGGCGAACTCGGGTGGCTTCGACATCGCGCTCGCGAACATATACAAAGCTGGTGTCCAGGTCGTGCAAGGCATCCTTTCTGGCTGGAAGTCCGAGTTCGAGAAAGGCATCAAGCCTACGAACTACATCGGCGATATCTTCGAGACGCTAGGTGGCACAGCCGACTTCGGGTAGGGACCACTCCATCATAGATAACAGAGGCGGCGTGCTGAACGAAGTCGTTGCAGCCCGGGTAAAACAGCTGCCTCAACTGGAGTGTCGCTCCGAAGGCGGGGACTGGGATACCGTAGGCGCTGAGGATCGACAGATCCTGGGACGCCATCGACGTCGGTAACGACGCCGATTAGGATTTATTCTACACAGACTATTTATTACACGATTCAGAAACAGCATATGCAAAGGAAAATGAGCGTCGGCAACTCACCTCAACGCATGTGAAAGTCTTCCCATATACAAGCTTTCCGAGAAGAAGACTGGGTCTTGGTCCTTTTCAGATTTGAGGTGGTTTGTGGGGGAGAGTAGGCCTGCAACGCGACCTCGTGCGTTCCGCGCAATTGAGTAGAACAGGACCACCTTTGTTACTTATGAACGTGATGATGCAGGTACGTGTGTGAACGCCATGGTCGTACACTCTCGACGTTGTCAGCTTTTCAATGAAGCACGCGACATTGACATTTCACCGGAGGCTGCCGAATCTCACTGCTCAGTCGTCACTGGTTTACAAGTCCTCCGGGCCCTGCAGCTGTGAATGTTCCTCTTGTGTCTGTGAAGCGCTCATAGAAAAACTTAACCGCACGTCTTCAACAGATGCCTTACTCAATGCCCGGTAGTGAGTGATGTCATGATACCTATACAACCTCTCGTCCGGACGCTTCGGATATTCAGGTAGGATTCGGTGGTGAGTACAATCACCAGCCACCTGGGAGGTGGTAGGCGCTCAGCCACTGATGATCTGTTAAGATTTACACATTTTCCCTCGCAAACAGTACCTTCGGAATTCAAGCCAAGAGTGCGTCGCAGAGGGTTACGGACCATCACGCTGGTTCCTGTCGAAGCTCTTCGACCCGGATAATCAATCGCCGCCCATGATAGTGCGATACTATGCCAATTCTATATCTATTGTGTGCTACGCGCTCTCGTGCATTCGTGACCACTGGAGGAATGGGGCGGCGCCCAAGTACTCGGGGATAGAATTGTGAAGCCTTAATATTTTACTATCAGCATGATGTGTATATTCTGCTTCCTGCATACACTCAGACGACCCTGGATTGATAATTCTTGCCGAAGGCCACGACGATCCGGGAGTTCAACCTGTTAGAACACAACATCCCCGAATTCTCTCCTCTTTCCAGGCGCGCATTGTACGCGCTGCGAATTGTGTCAACTCATCACAGGAGAAGCTGGTGAGTGTCCACCCTCACTGCACGTTCAAGCCACTAATCGCTGTTCACATCCTGTAATGTAGAGATCGGCGCCGCCAGCACTATATATACCCCCGCATCTTCGTCAAAGTTCGATCTCACGTCTGCGTACTTTCTCATTGCCGGGCGCAAATCCCGTTCGAATGAGAACCCGTGAGATAGCAGTCGCTCGCTACGCGGTGCAGGTCGCATTGCAACACGAGATCGACCCACGCGAAGCAGGAGCCGATTTCAAGGCGGGTATCTTGCGTTTGAGATCGAAAAGCCGGACACGAATCCGGGTGTCGGTGGTTGGTATACAGGACCGATGTCTTCGAGCTTAACAACGCGCTACGCAAAACGGTGAAGTCCGGCGCTTAGTTCTACCTTCAGACCGTTGACCTATGCATATAGGTTGTCTCCTTCGCTCAAAGGGATGTTGTGGCGGACACTCACATCGTGCACGAGTGCTGGGGCACCTCGGTAGCAGTGCCTCGTATAATGCAGCTTTAGTTCCACCATCCGGTGTCGAGTGTGACGCCGTCACATCGGACGTATATTACAGCGGCCTTCTTCTCGGGAAAATTTTCGATTGATACGTGATGGCCATCATGAATGGGACTGGACGGCATTGCGCGACAGCACAAGAGAGCAGTGGTTCGTTGGCAGCGCTCATGCGCGCACAGCGAAGGCAGGTAAGATAGATTTCGACCGTGTCATACGTGAGTGCGGACCTCCGCAAGTTCGGAGCCACACTTATGGAGTTCTTTCTCCACAGTGATGCGTTTGCTGTCTACTTCTGACCGACCCTGACCTGGTGCGTCCACCTTCCGCACTAGAAACTGGCAAATATATGATGCAGATTGATAGACCAGAGCGTCCTGGACAACCTCATATTCGCCGATTCTGGTGTTTCCGAAACATCCCTTCGAAACCTGTACAACGTTGTAATGTAGTTGGTTGAAGGGATCCTCACTCAATGGGACGGAGGGTTCGCTGAAGGCATCATGCCTACCAACTATATCCGGGACGCTTTCGCGACGCTCGGAGGCACTCCAGACTTCGGGTGAGCCGTCGATAATCTACACGGCCTTGTTGAGCTAATAGGCATGTTTTCCGTTTAGTCCTGGTGCACCACAAGTGTCCCTATCTGAGAGACGCAACCCCATCGTTTCTTGAGAGAACGTTTCGCGGGGCCGTGCACAGACTCTGCGAACCTCGATCAGTGCCTGAACTTCTGCATACAATCCTGACCCTATTCGGTCGATATTACCGCCATTCATGTCGTCTTCCGGCCGAGAGATCTATAGCGGCCAACTCTCCACTTTCCTGATCAGTGTTATGAGCAAGCCCCTGAGCGTCGACGGTCAGCGGGGCGCACCGCCACCACCGACGACCCGCAATACCTTCGACGGACGGCTGACCCATGATGAATCTTCTGAAGTTCTGGATATGAGAATCTCAGTCTTCCGCTTATCGCTCGGCTTCAAGTTCCACTCGTGGTCAATGAACATATACATTACAGCGCAAACTCGGTGATCAGGTTTCCCGTCAGCTATCTTCGATATGTCAGCTCAACGCGTGGTATCGTCGTATGCCATAATCCACGGATCTGCTGACCCCCTTGGGGAACCGATCGAATGTTACGGGGCACGTCCTGCGTGCCAGAACATGCAATCCGTTCATTGGCCTGGCCCCCAGGTTTCGAGGCCAGGGTCAGGGGGATCTAAGGTGAGCCGGGGCTCCGGCCCGAGCGTCCATGTCACTCTGGTCATCGATGTCTCGTCCCAAGGATATCAACACAACCTGTCTCCTACTCCCTTGACCTCTCCGATATTTTATCATGACACACAGGGTATTGATCTGTGGTGCGTCCCTCGTGCTAGAGGAGCGACTAACATAAACAATTATCTGACTTTTGGTCTTGCCGTCAAGGTGATCTTGTCTGGGCGGATGCCGAGGCTAAAGATATGTTTCAGGGCCTAGCTGACGTTGTCGTACGTCTCTGTTCTCGGAATTTACTAAAGGCTGATGCCCATATGTGATCGTGTCCAGCGCATGGATTCGCCCGACAGAGCAGATTTCTTGAAGGGCTTTCAGCCTGGCGGAAAGTACGAAGGCATTATCGGTGTTTACCGGCATAACGTCTCTGCGGACCGCATTGGAATTTTTGACAAGGAAATCATCGCTGCTCTCGCACCCAGCGTGAAATGGATCGCCCACAATGGAGCCGGGTACGACCAGATCGACGTTGCGGCATGCAAAGAGAAGGGTACGAGTACTTTGCGTATCTCAGGCAGCACCGCATTTGATAGATATCCAGGTATCAAGGTCTCTAATACTCCGGGAGCCGTGGACGACGCAACGGCGACAACTGCTCTCTACCTCGTCATCTCCACCTTGCGCCAGTTCGCGCGAGGCGAGCGTAGCTTGCGTGCGGGCAAGTGGAAATCCGAGGTTTCGTCTGCTGCGACGCACGACCTTACAGGACGTACACTCGGCGTCCTCGGCATGGGCGGAATTGGCGGACGCCTTGCGGAATTGTGCCATGCATTCCCGATGCGCGTCATATATCATAACCGCAAGCCCTCCGCGGAAGCCCCGGAGTGGGCCGAGTACGTGGGCGATATCCAAGAGTTCCTCAAGCAGACGGACGTGTTGAGCGTGCATGTGCCGTTGAACAAACAGACGGAGGGCCTTGTGGGCGAGAAGGAGATCAGGGCCTTGAAGAGGGGATCCGTCATCGTCAACACTGCGCGTGGCAAGGTCATCGACGAACAGGCGATGATTCGAGCATTGGAAGACGGCCATGTGAGTGTGTTCAGAGAGTATATCTGCGTGATTGTCTGAAGAGGTCGCTCATTTTGTTGTAGCTTGCATCCGTCGGGCTCGATGTCTTCCCGAATGAACCGGAGGTGAACCCACGCCTGCTCGAATTCCCAAACATCACACTGCTCCCGCATTTGGGAACGGAGACACAGGACTCGCAGAAGAAGATGGAGATTAGGGCGCTAACGAACCTTCGGGATTACCTCACTACCGGCCACGGCAAAGATCTGGTTGGCGAATTCAAATAGGCATGCGCAATTAGAGAAGCGATACATTAATGCCTAGCGAGGGGTCCGGATAGCATACGAGGAATCCATAGGCCTAAGTGGTAGTTAAGAAATACGAAAGTCGTTCCCCGTGCGGTTGCGGATTCGTCCTCACTTGGGCGGGACTTTGAGCGCGTCCCCGTCCAACTCTTCGAGAACCTTCGTCGCGGTGGATAGGGTGGGTGGCGAATTGAGGGCAGTCGCAGGGACAAATACATTCTCGCGATACCATTGTAGCTCTGGACGTTCCTCAAATAAGTACGCGTGCAAACATAACCATGATGTAATGGCAACCACCTCTTATAGAGCCCTTGATATCATCCAATGCCCTGAATTTTTGTGATATCAGGGGGGTGATTAGAATAGACGATCAACGTTCATACCGATGCCGACTATCTGCTGCCGCGTATCGATAGGTCAAGCCGGCCTTGGGATACCATCGGCGCACTACTTCCTGTGTAAGTGTCAGAGACGCGTACGACAGGTAATGGCACCCTTTTACCTTTATTGAAGACACGTCTGCCCCTCAAGAATCAGCCATTGTCGGAGAAGTTCGACGATGCAACGGACCTACGATGCTGCTAAACTTAGTGCTCAAGCCTTGCACGATCGTGAGAGAGAGCATACCGGTAGTGAAGCCAATCCACAACTTCAGGCATCTCTTCGACGAGAAAGGCCCGGTCGGCATGCACAGAGTTCCCAGCTAGGACGGCCGTGCGTCGTTCCGGTACCCATTTTTTGATGTACTCAAGGACCTGTTGAGCCACCCACTGGCGAGAGTGTGGAGAGGCTAGACATGCATGTGTTAAGCCTGACTATCTGGCATATGCCCTTCAGTCCTTCTTCGCATGGTGGCAGCACAGTCGAAAAACCTGACCTTCCCATGCTGATTTGTACACCACTCGTCCATTCTATAGGTTTTCTCGCTGAGGGAGTCGTATGGACCAATGCATGACAAGTACTAACCCGTCGAGCGATTCCTTTTCCACGTACACCACGTATTCGACGCCATCGTCAACCAATTGAAGGTCACCATTCGTGATTATAACCTAGCAAGCCCGTCAAGGATGCCCGACGTTGCTTTGACGCATGGCGGAAGTGCGACATACAGCAATCTCCATAATTTTGTCCTTCTTCGGATCGAGACCCGTCATCTCGCAGTCGATCCATACCATAGGCCCGGCTTTGAAGTCCATAGGTCTCGGCACCCAAGACGTCGCCATGTTCCGCGCAGCACTTCGTAGTATACCCGCGTATGAGTTGTGGAAGAGTCTCGAGCCAGACAGGAGCCGCCCAAAGTGAGGTAGAGCTCGTAGCATCGAAGACGGTGCACAGGAAAGCCACAACGGGCGATGGGGAGCTAAGTATGAGGACCGTAACATCGCTCTCAGCCCGTCAGTTATTGACCATGTCTTCTACCGCTTGTTCATACTGCTCCTTCCCGGGGAAAGACGCAATTGCTTTGAAGCCAACAGTGATGTGGAAAAACGCGACAGAGTAGAGCGGACGGGACAAACTGAAAACAGGGAAAATAATACATTGCTAGACGCATACACTCCACCGGTACCTACGTACACGTGTGGAATTTGCTACACTACAGGTAAGAAGGTAGTATATGCCGCTGAAGTTAGCGCTGCCAGGCGATGCTGGAGGCTGCGAGTGTTCCCAATGACTGCCTCCCGGCTGGGGCCCGTACAGCTCCCATGGGCGATTGCAAGTTGTTGTTATCCGTCGTCAAGATTTCTCCGGTTATGTATCCCCGTCTAACCTCAGAAGTCCCAGAGGGTGCCGAAGGCTGGGATGCCGGCCGCCTTGCAGCCCTCCATGATTTCCTTGTTGCCGTGGAAGTTGGAGGTGATGAAGACGACCTCGGCGTCCCAGTCCCGGTAGGCGTCTTTGACAAGCTTCAGGACATCGGGGCGGCCGCCGCGCGCCTTGGAGTCCCACAGGCAGACACGCTCAGGTCCCAGGTTGTTGCGAATGAGGCCGGTAATGGTCGGTCCGAAGGTTTTCTATGGTGAGGAGAGAACCGGGGCGCTGGTCAGTCGAGGGAGGTAATGGCACGGTCTGGACACCTCGTACCTCTTGGTCAGAGCCAATCCAGATTAGATACCAGTTGGGGCTCTGTAGGCATGTGGACAGGGCGGCACCGAGGCCCGTCCCAGTGCACACTCGGATGCCACGCTTGTATAGAGTGGAGGTATGAGAAACCCCAGCGAACTGAACAGCAGGGGTCAGTATGGCAAGATGTGCACGAATAGATATAAGTAGGCGTTACCTTGAGCTGTCGGGTCCAGATGTGGGTGGGAGGATTATTTACGAGGCCCCGGGTGAAATCGCCTTGCACGCCGCAGATCAGGTAGTGATACTTCGCGTGGACGCCCTCAGAGACGATGCCGAATGCGTGATACTCCATGATCGATGAGCGGGAAATTCGAGACAACAGTCCCTGCTGCATCCCACGTTCGAAGCGCAGTACCGCAACCTTGGGCGACGGCTGGGAAGGCAGAGGCAAAGCTTAACCGGCATTGGCAATGGTTTCAGGCCAGGACGTACCAATTCAACATCGACGGGGACTTCCCGAACGGTGCACCAGGGGATGAGAATGCTAAGGAGCGTTTGTTAGTCAATGAAGCGTTACGAAAAACTAATCGATAACTCACAAGACAGTCATACCAAACGCGTACCAGAAGTCTTGCTGGCGCAGGACCCGCACGCCATCGGGATTCCATGCGTGTTTCTCGAGGTCGTAACTGTCACCAAGCACGACAAACACCCATGCTGTAAACACGAGTAAAGATACGGTCAGCAACTGCGGGCATGAGAGAGAGCGACCGGAGCAAGGGCAGAATGTGAGAAGAATGGACGGGCACAGCACGCGCATGTGAAGCCGTATCGCCACGCGCAGCGGAATCTCATCGATTCAGCGACGAGAGCGATCGCCGACGAAGTAGCCGGAGCTTCGGATGAGAAGCTACTACTTACTTGAGGCAAGGCCGAGCCTATCAAAAGTACGGGTTAACAACGGTCCAGGAGAAGTGTCCGGATATGGGCTCGAACTCACCAGCCAATGAATCTGTGGTGGCGCTCGAACACGCTGTTCTCAAGGTTAGCAGAGAACAGTTACACGGTGCGGAGCCCTTACTTATGGTGCGTGTTGCGAACCCAGGGGAAAGCGCTAGCGATGCTGACAGCGACAGCAATGTTGGTAATGACCCCCATGACGAGGACGGCGTCGTGGTTATCCTACGGCATAGACGGTAAGAAGAGTTTCTAGCACATGGAGCGCGCCATAGTCCACTCGCCTTGTGGTCGATGAAGATAAGAACGACACGGAAGATGAGCCATGCGAAACCGGACGATGCGCATCCTGAGTGAATTCCGCCGAGGTGTTGCAACACAGAGGTACAGCCTAGCCGCCACCATAATGGTGTCCACTGCAGGAGGAGTCAGCAGTCGCCTCGCTATATATTATGACGACGAACCTTGGCGAAACACTTGTTTATGATCAGGTACAAAACACGTCCGAAGAGCTCGTTCCTCATAAGAATCGCAAACAACAGGTTGCCCAGTACGAGAGCGCCGGTGTATCTTCTTGGATACTCCCAGATGTTAAAGGCGGCAAGGAAGAGGCCGACTCCATTCAAAGTGACGATGAATGTAAAGAATTTCCTGTCATTGTTGTTAGCATCATAAGGATAATCCCCACACGAATGACCTACCGATAGGTGTTGAACCAGAGTTGGAACCTAACCCATCGGCTGATCTTGATTCGTGGCTTGGCTGGTCGAGGAGAGGAAGGGATGACAGCGGTAGAAAATTCCTTTTTCGACTTCGACACCTCGTCTGTCTTTTCCCCCATCTGCGGCATGCTATCCTTCAGGGAAAGTGTACGTTCCTCTGCGGGGGACTTCAATGGGGTGATGTTGAGCGTGGACGAATTAAGGGTGGGCGTCGACGCTCCCGAGGTCGAATGCGAACGCGAGCTCGGGGGCGATGCGAGCGGCGCCTCGCGGTCCATGAGCCCCGTCTCGGGGTCAGGTAGATGGGTAGGAGCGGACATGACCAGAGGAGAGGCCTCGAGATGGAGAAACGGGGAAGACGTGAACGGAGGAATGCGCGACCGGTTTGAGGGGCCGTTGGGTGCAATTAAGCACAACGGAACGTGGGCGAGACTTGACTGGAACGCTCAGAATCTATGGAGCTTGAAGGAGATGCGCATCCTCCAGAGAATTGCCGAAGTGTTTATACCTACGGGAACACAGGCTCCGAGGTGATTCCACGCCCGCTATCATGGAACCCGACCGTGACGCATCGAGGCACTTGCTCACGAAGAAGAGCCCGGACTATCGGGAGCGGTCGCTGGCCGGCATGGATCTCCGCGCTCCCTGGAAAGGATGGGAGGAAAGCACACAGGATGTCGCAGGCGAGTGCACCAAGTTCTCAGCGAAGGAACCGTGCGAATGCCCACGCTCCAACCGCCTTCAAGCTCGTTCAGGCCACTCTCCTCACCACACCCTCGAGCGGCCGCGTCTGCCTGCCCCTCCTCTTTCCACCCCGATCATCGCATGAGCGGGACGCGCAAATAGCTTGTCATACTCGTACCTTGGTTCTCCTTGCGAAATTGTGTTCATCACAGCGCTCCATCTCGGTTGGCGTCGCGTGGGTGTAAACGCCCCTTACCGAGCTGCGGAATGCGCCCCCGCGTCCAAAGAGGGTGGGCGCAACGACGAAATTGAAGGGGGCTCTCGACAGTCGCGCCCCACAGGGCCCATCGCCGCCCAAACCCGCGGCTGGACGATCGCGCCGTGAACAATATTCTCGTCATTTCCCGACGAGGTGTGCGCATCCGGTTAGCACGATGGAAACTGCCCGAACCCTGTCCAATTGTTCCTAGCCCGAATGTCTCTAACTTTGGGGATACCTGCCCTCGGCTAGTGGCTATCGAAGACATCTCCTGATACTCGTGGTGGGCACTCAAACCTCTTGACATGTGGTAGCGGATATGTGCGAAACTGGAAACCCTTCGCCCATGGCAATGCGATTGCTGTGTCGGACAATTCGACGCTCGATATGGTCGACACTGGCCTCCGCGATGCCGACCTGATCGCGTTCTTGGGGCGGCTTTGATGCGCCGCTAGTAGCTTCGAGTGTTTCGCACCGCCGGATTACAGCCTAGGTCTCGGATGCTCATACATACTCCCCGTATGGCTCGGCTGTTCAATTTCCCAAACGACAAGGCGATGTATGTCCACCTCGTCACGCCAGAACCATGTTCATGAAGCCCATCTTGTAATTAAACTCGGATGCATCCAACTTGAAGTGCCGCGCGCTTCTCCATAAAATTAACAAGTGAGGCATCCAAGACCGTGTTACGACGGCCTCGTATCCAAGCCATGTGTGACAACCTCCGCCCTGACATACACCGACAGCATGACCTCTACAACCTCCGCAATACTACTGTGACAGCAATTCATCCATATGATCGCCACTGCCCGCTTAACGAACGCCGTTCCGACCATCCGAGAGGAAACACTGCTCGGCGATCGCCTTGATGCAAGAAGACACGTTGACTGAATGGCCGACGCCACTGTCGTCGCCCCAGCCGCAAACGTCTATAATTCGGCATGACCGCGGATAAAGACTGGGCGTCCAGATACGACCGGCCATTGTTCAACTCCGTATATCACTATGACGCATTCGTCTCTATGATGTCAGGAATTCGTTCTACGCGCGACGGTGTTACCGGTCGAAGCCCTGCTACGCATATCCAGTCATTGGATCGTCTCCTCTGCGCCATCGATAATTTGAGAGACTGCCCTTGCGATTGATATTGTTCGGAACCAACGGTTCAGCTGACCTGTGTTTGTTCACGATCTCAACCCGCAGGTCTTGAGTGTGCTAGAATGGCCGCGACCAGCCCAACTTAATCACAAATCTGAAGCAACGCCTCCGGAACCTTCGACATATGACTCCAAGATTAGCGCAACACTGAGTCGGAATCGTGCGAGGTGTGGGGAATCATACACCGAATTGTCGCCTATACCTGCTTCTGGGTCGATTATTCGTGGATGATGTGGTCCTAGGATATGCGGGGGCGAGGAAGGCACGAGCGCATGTGAATGATTCGGAAAGGTCGAGTGACCTTCACCGCTGCAGAGCACTTCGTTCGTGTACTTCTCTTTCCTGCCATACACAGCCTGGTCTCATGGATGCAGTCGGTCAAATACTGCATATACATCATCCAAAGCAGCATTGCATTGCAACTGGAGTTTATAGCTTCACCAAACATAGGACATTGCAGCATAGAAAGAAGAACGTGCACCTTCAGCGCGGGAGGACCGCGGGAAATCCATGGAAAGACAACGTCCCGACGGATGTTGCCTTTGAGAGCAGATACCACGTCGTGATGTCAGCGGCGAAGTGCCCTTAATGGCCATCGATGCTTTGGCACGGCCAGATCAGGCAACGGGAGGACGCGGAACAGCGAACTCTAAACAACTTGTGCATAGGTCGGACGGAGTTGGTGCCCAGCTGACCTCTCGTGCATCCGACGGAAGCTAACGAGCTCTGAGGCGGTGGGTAGGAGCTTCAGGCTCCGTGGATGTCGACAATATCTAGACGCGAGCGAGGCGACGACGGACCGCTCGAGTGCGATCCAGTGGGGTCGACTTCTGCAGGATGACATTATAGACGTTGAGATGTGGGATGATTCAGAGACCAAGCTATCATATGCGTTTGCTCCTGGGATATGAACATGAGGTACGCTTTTGAGGCGCGGACAATGGGATTCAAACGCAGGGAAATACACATCTTGGCAGCTGAGTACCAAACTGATGGAGGTTTAACTGGATAGATCCAAGATCCATGATATGTATGCTGCGCACATCGTGGTCGGATGTAAATGAGTTGTAGGTTCGATCGTGTTTGCCGTAAGCAGCCTTCTCCGGCTGGCCACACGCTCTTGAGGATTCGACGTTCATGACGAGACCCTGCTGCTACTACCCTCCCAACAATCCTGGGCAATTACCGCATCGTTGATACCGGCAGAGATGTTAGTGGAGAATGTCACTTGGAGGATGCGGACATTGGAGGCTGATATCATGCGGCTGTCAGTAAAAGCGCGCCGCTTCAACCTACAGGCCCGGTCGCCCAGTCTTTCTCCATCTGTCATCGTCTTGGATGGCCACGGTGAGTGTGATACTTCCAGGTGGTTGGGCGTAACTCAAAGGGGCTACAGAAGTATGAATCGCCCGTGGACCTGATACACGACGCCTATCGACGACTTGATCATGAACAGCTTGTCTTTTTCCTCGAAGTCCGGCAACTGCCCACTTCAGGCAACGATGCAGAACTCGCAGCCCGTCTCGCTCAGTTTGACCTGACTGCCTACAAGATAGAACGCAAGCTGGAGAACATCACGATCGTCGAGGATCCATCTGCTTCGACGTCTCTGCCGCTCAGTCCGCCCGACTCCGCCGTAACCCGCCCTCGCACGTTGACCCATCTCGATTTCCCGGTCGAAATCCTCGCTGAGATCATGGATCACGTCAATGACTGGGAACTCGCAAAGGCCGTCGGTATACCCACATCTCTTCCCAGACCCCAGGAATGGACCCGCGCATCTTCTACTGATGAAGCTATGCTGTCAGGCTTCCTTCCCGTCCTCCGAGCTGCGAACCCTGCACAAACCCCTCCTACGAAAATCGGCGCTACTCTCGCCATTCGCTTCGGCTACGTCAACGTTCTGGAGTACTTCCTGATACATCATCGACCCATCTTCACCTCCCTCTTCCAAGGCGCCATTATACCCATCACCGCTTCATTCCACGGCCGCACACACGTTCTCTCCTGGTGGAGGCGTGCTTCTGAACAGGACCATAACCGGGACGTCCTCCCTACACTTACTCCATCATGCGTTGCGGAATGCGTCGACGGCGCGTCGCGGAACGGACAAGTTTTATCGCTCGACTGGTGGCTCGCCTCGGGAATACCGCTCGAGTATACCGACACTGCTCTGGAATACGCAAGCGCGCGCAACCACATTCCTGTGCTCGAGTGGTGGCGTCAGACGAAGCTGCCGTTGAAGATTGGGCGCGTTATGGATATGGCCAGCACGGCCGGGCACGTCGGCGTGCTCGAGTGGTGGTTCCGGTACGAGCATGACATCCATTACGATAAGCAGGCGCTGTACCATGCCAGCTGCCACGGCAAGGTCGAGGTGCTGCAGTGGTGGCTCAACAGCGGCCTGCAGCTCATGTTCGACCAGGACGTGCTCGTCGGGGCGACGAAGCACAATCGGCCGGAGGTGTTGGAGTGGTGGGACAGGAGTGGGCTGCCGGTGCAGTACCGCATGTGCGACATAGAGGAGGCGTTGGAGGACGCGATCGGCGGCGGGGAGGCGGCGAGGGATTGGTGGTTGCGAAAGGGTGTGGACTTCAACACGAACGATAAGGAATGGATGAAACTGCAGTACTTGAACCCTTGACTACATCTGTACCGTTTTTATGATCTAGCAGTGGTCGATTGCAACATGAAAAGTACTTTTGCGGACTTGCTTGTTACGCGCGATGACCAGTTGCAGCACAACACGTCTGAAAGACAAAGACGTCGACGAGACGGAGTTCCGGCCCGTGGACTACGCATTGCAACACGCGTCGTTGAATTCTCACGCCACCGCCTACTATATAAACTGCGACGCCGCGCGATCGTCTTTTATCCCACACCCCCAACACGCCCTCACCAAGAAACTACGATGGTCGCCCACACTGCTCCATTGGTACAGACATCCGCAACCTATCTCACATCATCTAGCCGTTCTAACAAACCCATGCCTAAATCTACTCGCAGGCGCAGATCCCGTCCGTCTCGGCACGGGTCTGCACCAAGCAAGCCGAAGAACAACCATAGTTCCTCCCAGGGTCATAACCGGACTAAGAAACTCGCGATCATCAAGAGCAGGCATCGCCAGCATATCATGGCCAATCTAGCTGCCAGCAAGGCTCGTCGTGCCCGATGGGCAGAGATCGCTCTCGGAACGCAGAGGATCGTAATGGGTGACGGCAAGTACGTTGAAGAACGGACATGCGTCCCGTCTTCCTTGCCGTCTCCGTTATTGACAGAGCCTTTCTCCGAAGGTTCGGTTGCACTGCCTGTGGTCCATGATATCGGCCTACAGATCCAGTTTAGCCGACAAGGCACCCAGTTTTACCCCCATTATTCCGAGCACCTGGCCAAGTGGTACATTGCGCCGCAGGTGAAGGACTCACAGACCAGTCCCACGACTACCATCGAGTTCACTTCGATGTCTCCCCTTTCCACCGCAAGGTCGATCACGCGGACATCCGCGGTCGGCGTACTGTCGTTCGCCTCTGCCAAGCGCCCTGGCGGCGGCTACCTCAATGGCGGCGACGAGCAGGAAGAACGCCTCGCACGCTCGACTGCTCTCGTGGCCAGCCTCACCGCCCCTGCCGGATTGAACTTCTACGAAGAGCTCAGACGATTCGCGTCTGAAGATGGATCCGGGTTACAGGCACACTCCGTTTTATACAGTCCTGGCGTCTCAGTAATACGAAGTGACGACGAAAGAGATGATGGTATGTCACTTCACCTAACCCAACTTGTTGCAGCTGCTAATGATTTATGGCTAGGCAAATTCATCGAGCCTTACGCTGTCGACATCGTATCTGCCGTGCCCGTCAATGCGGCTGCAGTTCGACGCCGGTATCACGTCACCGAGTCAGACTCTCAAATGTTTGAGGACGGCATACGTACTGCCACTAAGGAACGGCTCGCGCGAGTCCTGCGGGTGTTCGAAGATCACGGCGATCGCCAGTTGGTGTTAGGCGCCTTTGGCTGCGGCTCGAACGAGAACAACGTCGAGATGATCGCGGAGATCTGGGCCGAGTTGCTTGTCACTGGCCCGTCCTCCCCAGAAGAAGGCAAAGCCCGATTCGCCAACGTGTTCGAGTCAATCGTGTTTGCAATCCCCCCGCGATTGATCGAGAGGTTCAAGACCGCGTTTGACATGCGGGTGTTTGAGGCGGAGGTGGAGAAGGCGGCGTCCGATGAAGACGATTAGGTCGGGTTTCAGCGTGGTTTTGCGGCGATTGCAGCGTCCTCGGCTATCATTATTCGTTACCTTGTCCACCATTCGCATTGTTGTAACATTAGTTCATTACTCCTCGTGAAAGATATACCAGGCTCGTCTCTACTCGCCATGGCTTGGCACCGACGGACAGCATCGGCGGCCGCCTGCTCGAGATCACCATCCCGCACTACTATATGAGATCATCACTTCGGCCACATCGTCGAATCGGCCACCCTGCTATATCTCACGTTCCACGGCACAGTTCGACTTCATTCTTTGACTGTCCCAATATACTGTGTTTTCAATTGTTTTGAGAGCATAATATAGCGAGTTACACTGCTCAAAGTTGAGGTAGACAATGTCGGTCGAGTCACGCTGTGTGATGTGGTGCCGACAATGCCGGATGACAGCCGGCCGGAGTTCAAACACCGAACGCGTCGCAACGCGTCAGGCAACGCGACGACAGACAAGTATTCACTCATTTTCATGTCAGTATTGCTCTGCCAATGGGTGCAGATCGAACCCAGAAACGCAGCGGAGCACACACTATCCGAATTGGACGACAGCATCAAAGTACGACAGACTCGCTGTTCGAGAGCAAGCTCAACCGGTTTGCAGGCCTTTTCAAGTCTTCCCGACGCTCTGCGCAAAGAGCCTGCCCCGATTCCACATCGCATCTGACATCTCTCGACCCAACATCTGATGAAGCCTCGCATGATTGCCCGGGGAGTTCTGATTCAAACATGCTTGTTGACGACCTTGACTCTTAATCACCACGATACTCATTCAGATTATGTTCTTACTCACGGCTAGCTGTAAATTGTTGCTGTTACTGTAGCTTACATCCTTCATAATAGAACGTGAGCTTCAGACATCGTACGAAAAATCGTCTGTCGAGGACGAGTCGGCCACCCCGAGCGGAGTACCAAAGTTTCTGATGGGACATCAGCGCGGAGATGTGACGTGTCAGTGACTGGCCGATTCGACCATCTGGCCGAAGAGACGATCTCATATAGTACCGGACGTGGAAGCAGAGCCTGAAACGCGAGCACATCTTTTATATCTCGAAGACGTGGGTTGCCCCCTCGTGTTACTGAACGTCCGTGATTGACCGTGTCGTCGCAGTACTGGCATCCGTGTCGAAGACATCGAGGAGCTCGAGAACGCGTTGCTTAGCGATCCCGAGTTCGAGGAGGTGCAGGTGTGGGGGTTCAGGGTCAACCGGCGTTTCTTGCAGGCTGCAGTTGAATACGGCCACTAACATTCGCGTAAGAAGCATTATAGCGTTTTTCTCTCTGTTATCTGGTATACAACGCGCTCTTAAACGCGCATTCGATTTTTTTTTCTCTGTGATACAATACACCTCTGTTCGGCATCATGTATACTTAAAGTACGTTTATACACATGCACCGTTCGTTCGTAATCGTCGATGGGCAAAAGCGACGGCGCCTCAAGATTATGTTGTCCTTCGAGCGAACACGACCACCTCACGAAGTCGCCGCCTTCGCCAAACCTATCGCCCCCACCTTCGCCACGTCGTCGACAAACTCAACATACTTGAACACATGCCCCTTCTTCGCCAGCGCCTCCAATACCAGGCTCCGGTAAGTCTCCTGGCCGACCAAGCTCCCGCCGAAACACAGTATGCTATCCTTCGCCCTGATCTTGTTCGACGCCGGCGCGTTCGACGAGGAGGGTGGGGGTGGGTGGACGGCCGGCACGAGCGTGGGCGGTTTCTGCGTCGCGGACGGATCGGGCTGGAGCACGATCGGCGCGTCGCTCCCGTCGGGCTTGACGACGACGGTCTCGGGCTGCCCGCTTCCCGCCGGGCGCATGCTTACGGGCACAGTCGCATCCGGCTCGAGCAGCACCGCGACTTGATCCGCGAGCGCGTCCGCGCAGGATCGGAGCACGCGCAGCGCGAGCGGGTCGCCGTCGTCGAACGCGGCGGCGAACACGAGCGGCGCGAGGGAGGACAGCCGCTTCTCGCGCGCCATGAGCCGGTACGCGGGGACCTGACCGCCGAGGGGCTCGGTCTTCCCGTTCGGGTCGGGGTCGTTGTAGTGCACGGCGGTGAGGAGCCCGAACGGGTTGTCGACCGCGAAGAAGTCGAGGATCCGGCGCTGCATCGACGATCCCTCGAGTGGGGAAGGGGAGGCGGGGAAGACGGAGGCCTCGTCCGTCTCGCGCATGAGCGCGCGCACGGCTTCGCGCCCGACGTGGAACCCGCCGCCTTCGTCGCCGAGCATCCAGCCCCAGCCGCCGAAGCGGCCGAGCTCGGTGAGCGCGCCGTGCGAGCCGGCGCGGAAGGAGACAGCGATGGCGCCGGTGCCGCCGATGCAGGCGACGGCGGTGGAGATGTCCGGGTGGAGGGCGAGGGGCGCGACGAGGAGGTGGGTGTCGTTCGCGACGGTGAGGTTCACGTCGGGGCCGAGGAGGGGCGTGACGAGGGCGGTGACCGCGGCGACGTCGGCGGGAGAGTCGACGCCGGAGACACCGAGCCAGGCGGAGGCGAAGCGGAGGGAGGGAGAGGAGGGCGGGAGCGGGACGGGGGAGATGGAGGGAGGGGAGATGCAGGTTTTGAGCGCGTCGCTGACGGCGGTGGTGACGGCTTCTTTGAAGGCGGCGGGGCCAAGGTAGGCGAAGTTGGATGGACCGCCGAGCGCGCGGCCGAGGACTTCACCGGAGGCGCTGCAGATGACGGCGGAGGTCTTGGACCCGCCGCAGTCGACGCATAGGTAGAGGGACATATCTGTAGAGAGGTTGAGATCAGTACCTGGCTCGAAGAAACAGCTGCGACGGATGAACATACCGTATGAGATCACCAAGGATGGTGGAGGATGGTACCACTAAGGCCTTCGCGCTGGCAATGACTTCGACTCTTCGTGAGATCAAGCCGACGAAAACCAGTATTTATCCGAAGGAATTGAGTGGACCTCAAGCACTCGAAGCGCAGGCTGCTCAGATAGAACGTTGCTGTGGCAGCTTGACCTGGAGGGATCGTGAAGCCCGCGGCCGAAATGAAGGATGCTACCTTTACATGCGAGTAGTTACGGGTTGATAACGCCCAAGGATGCCGTAGATCGCCCGGATAGAGCTGGCGATAAGAACGGCTGAAGCACCCATGTTGGGTAGATATCAAGATGCAGAACGTTGTCCCATTTGATTCAGCAGCGCTTTCGAAGGATATCTTATGCTTTTTCACGTTCCGAGGGCAGCAGAGAAAGAGACGAATTCTTGTGGGCCGTATGGTCCACGGGTCTTCGGCGCTTTGGCCAGCGTGGTCGAGCGGAATATTCGTCGGCGGGTGGGCACGCGACCGGCGACCACGCGAAAACAATCTTAAGTCGAAGCCACATCGAGACCTGCCCTCGGGTGGTGAAGTCACTGCAGACACACATTGGCCTCAACTTGACGCGAAACTCAGGCTCAGTCAGGCTCGGTCACTCCGTGCAACCTCGTTTTCCTCTTTTTCTCCCTTGATTGGCGGCCATGCCGACCGCCACGTCGCACCTGACGAACGCGACGACACCTACGAGCCGTTACACCCCGGGTAACGGTTCGGCGTACGCTCAGACCCCTTATGTCAATGGACGCAACTACCCTGTGGCGCCGCACCCGACGCCGGCGACCGAGACGCGGGATAGGATGCTGCCTAAAGAGCTCAGGCCACCGGTGTTGAACCCGTACGATGCGTTCTCGGCGGACGAGTTTGATCAGTGGATTGGCGGGATCACGAGCGCGCTGAGGAGGGCTTTGGGCCGGGAGGACGAGATCGAGGTCGAGCCGGAACCACGCGAGGAGAGCGGCGTACTGCCGGAGGAAGAGGCTGCGACGGATGGGGAAAGCCAGGAGGAAGAGGAAGGAGTGTTGGAGGATTCGTTTGCGGAGTGGAAGGAGAGGAAGGCAGCGAGGACCGCGGGGCGTGGACCTGAGGAGGCTGATGCACTCGATGCTTCTGGAGCGAAGGAGCAGCCCATTGAGATCTTGTCGGACGACGAAGACGACGACGCGGAAGACGATGAGGAAGACGAGGAAGATGGGGACGAGGAAGGATATGAAGAAGACGAGGATTATGCCGAAGAGGAAGGAGCAGTGGATGGAGTGGCACACGCTCGTGTCGACGCCAGCGACGAGGATGTGGGCGTCTATGAAGACGATGAATATGACGATCAGGATGAGGAGGACGAGGAGGCGCCAAAAGTCAACGGTGCAGGAGCTGAGGACGTCGATGGGTTTGTCTCCGAAGAGGATGCGGTCTCTACACGGGCACACGAGGATGAATTCGATGAGGATGAATTAGAAGAGGACGACGAAGAGGAGGAGGAATATGACGACGAGGAGTATGAACGTCAGGAACATTACGACGAGGAACCTCTCGGCGACAGCGATGAGGAGAACGCAGTTACTGGTGAACGGGGTGACGACGTTATCTCTATCGTCGACGTGGATGAGGACGACGAGGGGCATCCAGAGGAGGATCAAGGTGAGATCAACCTTCTCATTGACAATGGAATTCAACATGACTGACTATCCTACCATAGATGCTCCTGCCGCCCCAACTTCCGCTTCAGTAGCGCAACCAATAGAACTTCCAGATCCATGGACAGGCCCACGGATGTACGCCGAAGACTTCTACTCCAGCGGCGACCTTCGAGACAACGATATAGCCGGCGCTACCCCTTCACACCTTACCCCGAGACGAGAGGACGACGGCTTGGAGTATCTAGACGTCGGGGAGGACGAAGCGATCCCTGAGATCTCCGTCGTCGAACCGGACCTTGCGGACGACCTCTTTGACGAGCCTCCCGTCGTGGACGTCGAAAAAGCCATTCTTACCCCAGGCGTCCTGTCCGACCTCGAGCCCGCGACTCCACAATCTGTCTCCGACGCCGAGCTCGCCCCTACGCTCTCCGATGCCGAGTTGGCCCTCAACCCCGACACCACCGCCACCCTCTTCCCCGAAATCTTGAGCGCATCCGCCGACTCCTCGCCGCCACCTCCACTTTCTCAGGGCATCGACGAACTCGAGCCCGCCGCCGCGCACTCGCACTACCAGGACCCGCCCTCGCCCGGGATGCAGCTCGCGGACCCGTGGGTGGACGTGGACACGTTCGCGGAGGACTTTTACGCCGCCGGCGACTTTCGTCCTCCGCCCGGTGGAGATGCGTCGATGCTCGAGGCGGCGAAGCACGGCGTGTTCGTGCCCGCGCCGTCGCCTCCCCCAGCTGTACGCGTGGTCGCGGAAGCGAATGACGTCGCGATGCAAGAAGCTGTCGAGATCCGCCGCGAGATGGAGCGCGGAGAGGCTGCAAGCGAGGACCGCGGCGTGCGGGCGACGACTCCTGCTCGCGAAGACCGCCACGAACGCGCGACGACTCCAATGCGCGAGGATATCGGCAATCGCGCGAGCACGCCCGCGCGCGAACCGCCGCCCCACCTTCTCCCCACCTCCACTTCTTTCGCCGCCGCGCCGAGGTCCCCGACGCCGACGCCGACGCGCATGTCGATCTCCCCCCGAGCCTCGTCCAGCGGCGCCCTCCTGCGCGCGCACGAGCGCTCGGCGTCGCCGCTGCAGGTCGCGCCGAATGGGCATGTGAATTGGACCAATCCGCCTGCCTTTCCGCGAGGCAGGAGCCCGAGGGTGGAGCCGAAGCGACTGCCGCTGTTGGCGGAGGAGACGAGGGAGAGTCCAGATACGACCGCGAATGAGGTGCAGCAGGTTATTCAGCGGAGCGAGGAGGCTGAAAAGGCCGCGGCTGAAGAGCAGAGCGAGCCTGCCTCTGAGCTCACATCGGCGCCTATATCGACGTCTGAGCAGGCCATCGAGGAGACTGTCCAAAACCTCGACTCTAAGGAAAAGGCGGAACATGCTCCGACTGGACAAGAACCCGAGCAACAAGCACAAACACCTCACGCCGCGGAGGAAGTCGTGGACGCTGATGACGACGCGATGGATGTCGATGAACCAGCCGCGGCCGACGAGTCTGCATCCCCAGCCATTCCCGAATCCATCGAGACCCCGGACGTCTCCGAACCTGCGGTGTTTTTCGAGGCTGAGGGGGCAGGCGAGGACGAGGCCGATATCCCAGGCCTCAGCTCTCCCGCGATGTCCAAGGACAGCGTACACTCCACCTTTGGCACTCTGCCGTCCACCCCGGCTGTCGAAGAAGGTCCCTCAATGTCTGATACGGCGCAGAAGGACGATGTCGCGAGGGAGCTCGAGGATAGTTCCGCGACGATGCAGGCGTTCTTTGACTCCGAAGCGGCGGGCAGCGTGATGGAGGACATGGTGGACACCGCGT
Source organism: Punctularia strigosozonata HHB-11173 SS5 (assembly GCF_000264995.1). Taxonomy (NCBI): domain Eukaryota; kingdom Fungi; phylum Basidiomycota; class Agaricomycetes; order Corticiales; family Punctulariaceae; genus Punctularia; species Punctularia strigosozonata. The sequence continues at coordinate 1,055,416 of NW_006767442.1, read as the reverse complement.
TACGGGAGATGCAGGATCGCGAGGAAAAGGAGACGTTCGACGCTGTCGTCGAGTCTGCCGTGGAGGAGCTCGCCTATGAGGTAGAAGAACCGGGTGAACATCTCGATGGGTATGTTCGGAGAGGATCAAGTGTCCTCACGGTTCCAGGAGGCTCTGGGCCCGAGTTCGTGAAAATTGACTACCAGGTGGAGGAGACTGGCTTGGTATCCGGAGACGAGGTGAGTGCTTCCGCGTGGTACTGTTGCTCCCGGTGCTGACGCCGGCCTAGGACGAGGAGGTGGATGAACTCCCAGATGAACTGGAAACTGCGCAGGCCGCCGAAGACGACTACACGAGCCGTCTCCAGTCACGGGAGAGCAGCATCGCATCTTCATCTGCTGAAGCCGAGGCGAACAGTGCAACCCCCACCCCGGAAGAAGCCGAGGCGAACAGGGCAACACCTACCCCTCAGGTTCCAACCCCTATCACATTGGCGGAGGAACATGGCGAAATAAGTGCTGACATGCCTGCCGGTGAGAGTGTCTCCACAGCTCCAGCCGCACCAGAGGAGGAGATTCCAGGGCTATTCATGACCCAGGTTTGCGTCTCTCGCCCGTTTCACTTGTGCCCGTGCTCATTCGCGGTGTGCAGGCTTCGACGGCGCTCTCGGGACCGCAAGCACATGAGGATAAGCCTCCTCAAGGGATATCCAGCGCCCAGTCATCCATATCCTCCGATGCCCAGACTGAGGATAGCAGGTCTCCTGTCGTCACCACGACGAACCTGGAGGTGATGGCGGAGCCTGCGACCCCGGGCCCGGCCGGGGAGCTCTTCCAGGACTTGGAGGCAACAGTACGCGAGGTCGACACTGCCCGCCTTCCCGACATTGACATTGCCATGCCCGTCATGACGGACATCGGACAGGGCTATCTGACCCCGCAATTCGAGATGACATCCACCCCCTTCGCGTCCTATACCCCCTCTGCGTCGCATGAGGATTCGGAGTCGCCTCCCGGTCTAACGCCTGTTCGTCCCGCGTTGGTGAGGCAGCCCACGCCCGTTTCACTGCAGCTGTCTATGTCCGCCTTGCGGTCACTGGGAAGTACAGCGCCATCACCAGTGGTACCGGACGTTCAGGTTGAAGCCCCTGTCGACGACGCGGAGGACAATTTCGGAGGGCAGGACATGGATATGTCACCTGTTTCTATCAATGAGCAGGCAACAGAACTCAACGTACCGGAGCCTCCGGTCTTGTCGTTATCTGCATCGTCCGACGACACGCCGCCTGGTTTGGCTACATTGTCTGCGAATCCAGACATTGTCCAGGAGGATTCGAGCGTGCGCGTGTGCGATCGGTGTGGAGGGAATGGTCATGAGAGCGGAACTTGCACGCAAAGCAACAACGAACCGCCAAGTATCGTCGGGAGCCCGGCCAAAAAGTGGTTAGTAGGACTTCCACGTCCGCTGGAAGGCTGCTCACCAAGTCTCTAGCTTCTCTTGCGGTGGAACGGGCCATACCACCCGCGATTGCATCCAGTGCTTCGAATGCGGTCAAACGGTAAGCCCGGTCACCACTTCACGCATGCCTACGCTTAAGAATCTTCATCCTAAGGGTCATCTTACCATGAAGTGTCCCCAGCGGCAGAAGCGGCAGATTCCCCATTCCCCGCTGAAGCAGGAAGCGACTGCGAAGGCCGAGTCAAAGGTGGAGGCGCCCGAAGAGTCCACGCCTACAGTAGAGGAATCTCAGACCCAAGCAACGGTTTCTGCCGAGCTAGCGGATACTCAGCCCGAACTGCGTTCACCGACAGCGGAGGGTGAAGCTGTGAATGCCGACTCCCAGGAGGACAGATCGTTCGAGGAGGACCTTGTGGTGGCATCCTTGCTGGAAGGACAGGAAGCCGAGGCTGATGAACTCGAAGAAGCTACACTGCAGTACCCCGACTCTGAGCCAGGGGCTACTGAGAACATTGTGCCAGCGGATTCCGTGACGGCAGAGCTGGGCGATGAGGTGGATGCAGAAGGCGAGATTGACGAAGAATATTATTCCGGCCTTGGGACACCGTGGACTGAGATATCCCCGACCCAGTCGACAGCTCCAGAGGAGGAAGACCCATTCAAGCTCACGGGCTCCGACAGCACAGTTGCTCCCGGCTCTATGAAGGATGATAACACTCCGTCAACTGAAAAGGTTGAGGCGTCTTCCATAAAATCCTCAGCCGCCACCGAGGAGTCAGTGTGTTTGCATCCTAATCTTCGCTCAAGCTGACATATCATTTCAGTGATAAGTCTGGGGATACCATCACCAAACAGCATGATACCCGGTCGAGCTCGACACCGGCGGACCCCGGCAAGGCAGATGCGGCTGGAGAACAGCTGGCTCACAAATCGTCGAACGGGGCTGCTGCCAAGCCAATCGCGGAGATTCGGACCGCCGCTAACCCACCGGTTGACGACCAGGCTCCTCCTCGGTATCGCAAGGGATCCCGTTCGAGGTATGAATCTGAACGGAAGAAAGCCTCGAAGGAGAACACTACCACTAAAGCTCGCAACCCTCCGCCGCTGAAAACGTACTCGCGCAAAGACAAGGGCAAGGCGACGGAACCGGAATCAGTCGCAGAACCCGCGCCCTCTAAAAAGCGACCGCGTCTTGAGATGGAGGCAGTCGCACCAACACCGGTCGAAGAGAGTGCTAGACAAAACCGAGCAGCTTCTGAGACTGCACACTCCGAAGCATCCGGAAGTGCTTCCACGTCAGCTACCTCCGGGCCCTCCCCCTCCTTCACTCATGACGTTAGCTGGACCAACGCTTCTCCTGTTACCCCTCCTCCCAATTTCATAGGCGGCATTTTACGTCATCAACACCATGCCCCAGCTCGCACTACAACCCTACAAACTTATAGTCGCAAACCCCCTATTACTACATATACCTCGAAAGCGAAACAGGCGGAAACGCAGGCTCAGAGTGGACCGCAACCACCAACCCAAGCTCCTCCCCCCTCCTCTCAGGCAAACCCACAATCGGCTGGACCACTCAGTGCGACGCAATCCATTCCCAGCATGTCGCGAAGTTCCTCGATACAAGGGAGCCCGTCCAGGCCGAGAGGCGTGCGGAAGACGGCATCATTGGACGTCAGCTCCCCGCGTACAACCCGATCGAATTGCAGGTATCACAAGATCAGCATCCCAAAAACCGAGGATGGCCCTCGGATATGCTTCCTAGTCCCTGGTTGCTCGCTTGCTAACCATGAATTCATGGAGGAAGAGGAGATCGAAGATTTAGGCGAACCTGAACCCGCTGATCAAGAACGGATGGTAAACGACATTGAAAGCCTCGACATATCTGCTTATCTCGTGCACGTACTGCGGATCCTGCTTGGTGTCGATATGCTGCAGGAGCACGATATCTTTTACGTGCCAGAGCCTGGCGAAATGGTCCGGAGGCGAAGGGAACGTCCACGCGAAAACAAGTTCGTTCTGTTCAACCCGGAGCGCCCGCAGCATCTATATTCGAGCAAACGGAAAAGACAGAAGTCCGCATCAATTTCGTCGCTGTCGGAACTTGACGAGCTGAGCGACGGCACTTCTGGCACCCATGGGACCGAGAACTCGATGCCTGCTCAGACCGGCGGCCAACAGTCCAAGGGACCGCTCAGGCTACATGCTGCGACCTCGCGTTCGCACCCCGCACGATCCACAGAGACTGATTCGACCGCCGCGGACCAGGATGCCAGCGTTCAATCTCAACCTTCTCCAACCTCACCTACGGAGTCGGCTTCCGCTGCGCCTTCACGGAGTGGTGGATCATCGGTCAAGATGACGTCTACCGCATCCAAGGTAAGGCGTACGAAACGCCTCAGCATGGACGCTGCGGCATACGCTCCGCGCGAGTCCTCCCCACTATCGGAAATATCGGAATCTTCCGACGTTCGCCCTCAACCTCGTCGAACAAAAGGGCAGAAGGGCGGGGCTAAAAAAGTGAACGAGTCGACAACGGGGCAGGCCGAAGCCCGTGGAAGCGGCGCTAAACGCCCGCGTGGGGATGACGGTGAGGATACGCGAACTGCTCCAAAGAAACGGAAGACCGCGGGAGGGTCAAAGGGTTGAGTTTGTACCGCCAAACCTTCGAGTCCCGATCACCAGCAGTTAATCTGTACCTATTCATATTGTACGAATCATGGCATCTGTGTAAAGTTTGTTTGTTGGTAGAATACCATTAGCGGCTCGGCGTGACTGAACTGCTTGCAGTTTGCGCGATCGGAGCAGACAATTTGCATTCCTTCCCCGATTCAGATAAGGTATATTCCAGACAGATAGGGTATGGATACAGCATTGCATTGGAATTATGGCAGAAAAGGTAGTATAAGATCGGACTTCTGCGTGAACGAAGTTGAATGCGCAGGTGAAATAACAGGCATGATCATGAGGCAGGGAAATACACGAAGGCCTACTCCTCAGCAGTCGCCATCGCCGTGCGCGCATGCGCCGCAGACCTTGGCCGTATCTCGCACTTGAACGGTTTCGGATGCCTGTTTAATGGTGATGAGCATCCGGCGATCTCCGAGGTCAGTTAATCTTACCGAGTGACGCCAGTGGTCTCGAAATCGTCGTCGAGAGTGAATACCTGACCCGGTTGCGCCAAGATGTCGAAGGTGGTAAGCACGGTCGCGACCGTGAGGAAGATCGTGTCGAGCGCGAGAAACCGCCCGGGACATGCCCGACGACCGAATCCCCACGCGCCCGCGGGTTCCGTCATGCCCGGACGCAGTTGTCCCTTCTCGTCAAGGAAGCGCTCTGGTTTGAATGCGTACGGGTCTGGGTACACGCGTTCATCGTGCGTTAGAGCCCTGAGCGCGATTCGGATGAATTGGTGATGAAGGCACGGTTGTGGAGTCTTGCTTACCATACGTTGCCTGTGCAGTTACGAGAAGTCAGGATAAGCCCGGCCTCATGGGGTGCCAAAAAAACTTCCGCGTACCTATTACGACAGAGCCCTTCGGCATGTAATACCCCATATACACGTCGTCGTCGCGAATTTCGCGAGGCAGACCTGGTGGCGCGTCAGGAGGCCTTCTTCTTCATTCGTTGCACGCGGCCTACCTATCGGGGCGACGGGTTGGCATCGCAAAAGTTCCGCCACGAGGGCGCGTGTATAAGGGAGCGTCGCACAATCTGTGAAGTCCGGCAAGCGACCGTGGAGGACGCTGTCGAGCTCTTGCTGTGCTTGTTTTTGTACATGAGGATTTCGTAGCATTTCGTAGAAGAAGCATTCTATCGTCGCGGCCGTCTGATAATATGTCAGTGTGCCAGTAGGCATTCCGGACATGGGCATAGCACACCGTATCGACCGCGGCTACCAGACGCGATTAGCCGTCATGTTTACCAAGTTTCAATAATGTTCGTGCTCACCTGCGTACATCAAAGCAGATATGCCTGTGAATATGCATGGATGTGAATTCGGAGACAGGAATTTGCGTATCGGAGAACCGCACCTTTTATAAAGTCATGGTTTTCAGGCAAATCGGCCTTTTCGCCGAGTGAATCGAGGTACAAGGATACTGCGCTAACGCTAATCGAATAGAGCTAGAGAAACGTTGAATCACCATGGCACGATGGATGAAGTAAGTGACTCACGCCTGCTCTTTTCGCAGCCATGAACGGGATCTCGCGCCAATCGTGCGAGCACTTTCGCCATGCCTTGGCCAGCCGTTTGAATTCCGCGCCGGGGACCCAATCGGGGACATGTCTCACTACGAGCCTGGTAGGTTGGACAGATGACAGGAAAGTAAACAAACGCTCACGAAGTGGGAAAGCGTCCACGAGCCAATGCCCGGGCTGTATAGCTGATAGAAAAGCGTTGTTTCCGCGCTCGACTACAGAGATGTAGGGATCGTCCTGCTTGGAGGGTCAATATCTCGAGTAACCTGGTCTGACGATATGTTACTATTTACCTCGCGTTTAGCATCGATACCATATGCAATCGAGAGTACTTGACTAGCTGTAGTACTAGATTCGTGTCAACATCCGCTCGGAACCCAATGAACGAAGGTATTCGCTCACAATCTTATGTGAGAATATAAATCATCTGGACTCGTTACTAGTCGTCGTAGAAGGTCGTGAACGCCTTTGCGTTGCTTCGGTTGTCGCATCGCAGCCGCTCCCGGCCCAACGTATCGATGCATCACCTTGCGGTAATTCTGGAAGGCGTCCCCATAGGGCAAGAACCCGGGATTCCAGCTGAAGTCGCACCTGAAAGTGAATGGAGACCATTCAGTCATCAACCACGCCGAAAGAGGGGGCTGAAGCGTACAATTCCATCGCCATAGTCGGCAAAGGTCTATACAAATTACATTAGTCGTGAAAATCAGAGGGTCGCAAGGATACCGCTCAGGACCTGTCAGAGTAAATTGACGCCCTCTCATCAACTGTGAAGAAAGAGACGTTAGGTAACGGAGCTTCTGGCGGCGTCTAACGTCGAACTCACAAAGATCTCGCGCGACCTTCGCCGAGTTGACGACAAATATGTGTTTACGCAATACCCGGAGATGAACGAGGCCCGTGTCTATGGAAACACGCGGATGAAACGCCAAGTCCCGATGCATCGGAGGCGGGACGACCCACCATAGTCACGACCCCACTTCTGGTACGCTATCCACTCGAAGTGCTGAGGAATGTCTAGCAGGTTGCCAAGCAGTGGTAAGCCTGGCGGTCCAGGTGGGTAGAGAGATGGTCGACTCCAATGACGATAAGCCAGATACAAGACGATAAGAACGAGACCGAAAAGGGGTATACACATGCCGTACCAAGAGGAGGGTATCATGACGGGTTGCGGCATTGGTCAGGAAGCCAGGTCTTGAACCAAGGTCTCTCCTTTTGTATCTTGGCTGTCCCATCCCCCGGCGTGTGCTGTTTCAGCACTTCGGACTTCGGTCACTCCCCAACGTGGTGAGAAATGCGTCCATGTCACCGCGCGGCACCGATATATGCGCCTGGCGAAGGCCGCTCCGAACACACGAGTTTGAAAAAAGAATGAGCGAGTTTGGGAGCCTCGACCGAGTAGGCTCGGGAGCAATGACGAAGGGCACGCAAAGACCCGCGCAGACTTCCCAGGACCCAGGGACACATTGATCAAGCCGGTACGCGGTTTCAGACAAAGACTCAGCCGAGTAAGCAAACGAACGTTGATATGGTGAACCGAAAGTCATGTGCAACCACGGCGTCGTTCTCGAAATTGGTGGCTTCGTTGTGTGATGTCGCCGCTGACAGTGAGTGCCTTTTTTGCAAATAGGAACACGATCCACGCTGCATAGGTTTCAGTCGGAGGAAGTCCTTCGGAATGGATACGAAGCCAAGCGCAGTTCCGGAATCCAGGCGTCGTCGTGGACGACGTCGGGTTGCTTCCGCCCGTTCCCCTGCAGTCAAATATTCTTATGCAGTCACGTGCTTGCTTTGCCCTCCAATCCAGTTTCTTTCTGTTCTGTCGCACAGAGGGCGGGGAACTCAAGGGGTACGGCCAATATCGCAGGACACCGCTCGCAATGTGGTTAGAGGATCGGCGAACTCAGGACGCCACATATTCCAGCTACACAGTGCTTAATGTCATCGACTGTCTCTGATACACATAACTATATCCGGCATTCGAAAGCCCCAAAGTATGATAACGATCGTCGCTTGGTAGAGTACCACATGTACCGTCCTGCAGTTGATGACGTTCGCGGACGATACGTAGATAGTCTGGACCCGGTCTGCAATTAAGAACGCAACGATGTGCCTCGGGTATGACGCTGGATGCTTCAAATTCGGTTAGGCACATACAACGAACCAGATGAGCTAGATTGCAAAGCAGGAGAATTAGGTGTAATTCCCACTTCCTTCTCAAATTCATGAGACCTCATTAGTTGAAGAATGGACAAGGACACCGCATTAGGACGATGCAAGCTTCTTCGTAGAGCTCGAACCCGCGTCCGGATGCATCCTGGGGTGCTTTCGCTCGACTGCAACGCGAGCAAAATCCTCTTGCGGCCAATGGGGAGGTAGAGAGGTGATGAGTTGATGCGAAGAGTACGACGTCGCAGGATCGTGCTCGACTGCTCTGCTAGTGAGCGAGGTGGAAGAGTTTCGGTGGAGAGGTCGGTGCCGCGATGTTCGATGCCCGATAGCATGCGGCCTTGTCGTAGGAAGCCCTTGGTGATCCGGGTTCCATTCGACATCGTGACGCGGGTACGTCAAGTCATGCGACCGGCGGGATTGTCCTGAATCAGGATATCAGCGGTAGTATTGGAGATCCACGAAAGTACCTTACGCAGCAGCAGCGGAGTTTTGGGATCGCTAACCACGATATCAATGATCCCGAAACGATTCATCGTCGGTACAACTGAGCAATTTACTTCAGAGCTCTGTCATATCAGTGCGCCATTCACGTACCTGAGTTCCAAAATTGAGGGGTGATGATCGCTCTGTCGAACTGTCTTGGTACTGTGATCATGAACGAGAGCTGCTCTCGAACAATGGGACGCAGTTCAGGGAAGGCACAGTATACGTAATCGATTGCTTGCTACAGAGACGCGTCAGTCACTACCACCCTTAGATGAACATGTGATTGCTCACCTCGTACGATACCGCGCGTGGAACATAGGACCACCGTCCGCCGAGTCGATAGATGACGATATCGGGCGACGGCAGTTCTGGAGCAAAGGCTTCGCCCGGAAGTCGGGCATACCCCGCTTGAGACGCTGCGGACGGTCGTGGCACGATCTTCCGCGCCAGCATTCCTATGAAATTGTCGAGGACGCGTCCGGCCCCCGTCATGTCGGATTGAGTACTGTCGGTTCCCGTGACGAACGAAAGCGCGTCAGTGTCAACGTGCGCTTTTAGGTAGGCGGGGACGCGATGAGGAGCAGCGGCCATATTCAACTATTGACTATTTGAGTTGCAGGTGAAGGCGCAGTTTAGCGCTCGTTGGGTGGCAAAATTCTGGGGATATCCAGGAGGCGAAACTACCTCGGCGCGTTCCTTGAAGTACGGATGGACAACAGCTTTATCTTCCACGCTCATCGCGGCACGGCTTCACGAGTAGCACACCGACGCATCCCGACTCCATAGACTCGAGACGATGTTACTGTATTCGTGTTGCGGCGAACAGGGACAGCATCGGCTATGCTCACTTCGAGAGCCACGAGTCAGCAATGTATGATCCGGGAACGACGAGGGCAGACGACAGGCGGATCAGATTCGACCTTGCAGGCTTCCTCCAGTGCCATGTCGCGTACCAGGGTGACCATGAGCCAATAATTTTTGATCCGCGAAGGACAAGCCGACGACAGACTGACGACTATCAAGTTCAATCTGCGATCCCTCATCCATTGCTGCATATTTATTCGGTCCTCGCGCTGCAGGACATGTACAGCATCGGCCATGTGCATCTCGGCGACCGATTGATCAACGCATGACGAGGGCGGCGAGAGACGACTCCAGCTCGAACTTGACTGCCACGTAAGTACTTGAAATTGAGAACCGGATGACAGGCCATCCTCTCGTTCCAGCCAAGCTGAAGGAACCGGCACGAGTTCGAGCACAAGTTGCGCTGACGTCGACGAGGCAAGGCGGAGGTCAAGCTTGCCGGTGTCATCTGACTCTGACGGACCCACATGCGATGATAAGCCACACTTCAGCCTACTTCAGCTCACGATCAGTGCCTGATCCGACTGCATCGCGCTCTGTGTCGGCGAAGCCCGTTTGTATGGATTTATGTTTGGAAGTCGATCAGCGGGATTCAGCGCTGCGTTATGTTTGTACACGGCTGAAACCGAGACCGCATTGCTAAATTCAATCTATCGGCTCTGCAACGGCGCCGGCGGTAGCGAGATTAAACCCATAACGTGTAGTTGTAAGTACATATATATGCTGATATCGATTAGCTGCCGATAGACCCGACGAATGGCTTCGAGCTGGGAATCACGACGTCTGCTATGTATGATTATCGCGAATTCATAAAGCCTTTTACAATACCCCGCGACATGTCGTCGTCGCTACAGAGGACGTGACCGGAGACCGTAGAGTGACCGTGCATAGATCGTAGGTACAGATAAGGTCTCCTGTTAATGAAGATGGTCTGATATCGCCTGGAACGATGGTACGACGCCTCCGATCCCAAGCAGTACCGCAGGGGCATCGACGACATGTCCAACCTTGTTGAGAGGTGTATATACGACAGCTATACACATTTTGTCAGACGGCTTCATTGAGGTGTGCCTCGAGTTGCGGAGATACTCGAACACTGACCTCGAAGCGATGTGAAGTAAACAATACGGCATGCGCGTGGTCGATGATCAGAACATGAACGTATTACGCAGAGGTCGGCTTCGGAGTGATACGGAGGGACAGCCGCCACTGGCAGGAACAACATAATCGATAGGGCCGTCTAGTCACCTCACTGGTGAACGGGGGCACGACACTCGGCCTCGCGCAGAGGAGGGCCGATCCAGTCCATTCGTTCGCCATTCATCGGAGTCTGGTGGACAAAGCTCCCGACGAGATTCTGGGAGTACGCTGATGACAGTGACATCTCTCTGAGAACATAAGCAAGTCAAAGTTGCGGAGGGTTACTGTGTGCTACGTTCCATGGCAGTTTGCAAGCTCGCGATACTGGGCGCGGTGCAGGATATTTCTTCCTTGAGTGGTTCGCGTCCACTTCAACAAGTCTGCGCCCCTATATGGGGATCTGTACCTGATCTATGCAGTAACAAGTATCACGTTGGCACCCGTGCCTCAAGCGTTCTCCCCGGACAAGCACCATCGTCCACGCCAGATCCGCAGGCACGCGCCGCTGAACCCGAGGTGTATGTATTCAGTCCGTGTATTTTCCGAGGACTTGCGCTATACGCAATCCGGTAACAGATCCGGTCGTGGTCGCGAAGGTAAAGCGACAAGAGGTGTGTGGAAAGTGAAGACGAATGTGGGAAATCAAGATACGAATTAGGATGACAGTTGCTGTCCGGGGTAAGAAAGCCGGATGCCGGGGCCCCTATTTGACCCCGCATGCCCCGGCATCCGTCATCCGCTCGCTTGCGTCTTAATAAACTTGCTCGGCCACGGTCCGGCACCAGCAGCACCTATCTTTTCGACCATGACCAGCAGCACATCCCCCTCGCCGAAGGCCAAGGCCCCGCGCATCTACAAGTCGCACGTCCCGGATTTGCCGCTGCCGTCCCGCTCGATCTACAGTCTGCTTTACCCGCCGCTGCCTCCGACGCCGGTAGACGTGTCAGCTAAGCTCAACCCTGCGGTTGCGACGCAATCCGAGTTCGACATATTCCCTCTCTCGCACCCGGCCTTCGTCGATGGCCCCACGGGCATCGTCCTTACGCGCGGCGATATGCGCAAGCGGACGCTCGAGATCGGCTGGGGGATGCTACATCTCGAGGAGATCGCGAAGGACACGAACTCAGGGCCCGGTATCAAGCTGCAGAAAGGCGACACTGTGATGATCTTCAGTCCCAACTCGCTCGCGTACCCGGTCATGCTCCACGGTGCCTTCGCCGCAGGCCTGCGCGTGACGCTCGCGAACACCGCTTATACCCCAGGTGAGCAGACATGCGATTTCAGGCTGCAGTCCTGTGGCGTCCAGTATCCCACTCTTTCAATTTCCTGCCATGGGATGCTGTCGCTGGAATCTTATCCGAGATCGGTTTCTAACGCACACCGCCCAGGCGAACTCAAGCACCAATACACCGACTCGGGGGCCTCGGCAATCTTCGTCCACGCAGACATGCTTCCAATTGTATTGCAAATGCTACAATTGTGCGGCGTTGAAGGCGCCGACGCCAGGAGGCGTATCATTATTGCCGAATGGCCCGGAACTGGGACCGCCGCTAGTGCGTTTTTTTTATTTATGGACCGTTGCTAGGCGTATCCCCGACCAAACACGAGATTAATGTTCAATGGCAGATAGACTTCCCGGTTATCTTGCACTCAGATCCCTGCTCTCGGGGAAGGCCCTGCCGCACGAAGTTCGCTTCGATGGCCCGGCTGCAAATGAAACCGCTTTGTTGTGTTACTCCAGCGGCACCACCGGGCGCGCAAAGGGAGTCATGGTAGGAGTTGTGTTGCCCTTGACCCGACGCAGCACCCTCTCACGTTATCGTTTTACCGTCTTGTTTTGTTAGACGACCCACCGCAACTTGACCTCGCTGTGCTGCATCATATCGCCTCTATTCACTCCGACAGACGCTAGTCCCAATCCGGAGACCGGCCTCACGAAGGATGTCATGCTCGGCGTGTTACCGTTCTATCACATCTATGGTAATTTGCCGGTTCACCTGTCTCGTTTCTCGTACAAGATTCCGGCATCTGATAACCTCCGGGGATTTCTCAGGCGCCGTCAAGCTGCTGCATTGGCCGTACACTACCGGCCTGCCGGTGGTGATCATGCCGCGATTCGATATTGTGAAGTTCGTGTCGCTCATCGAGCGCTGGCGGTGCACGATCTCCCTCATCGTCCCACCGATCCTCTTGGCGCTGGTGCACCACCCTGTTGTCGACAAATATGACATCTCGTCTTTGCGCATCATGTTTTCGGGTGCAGCGCCACTTGGGGCACCTCTGGCCAACGCGGTCAGGCAGCGGCTGATGAAGGCTAATGGAGGAAAGGAGGTCGTTATCACACAAGGTTCGTGTATCCAGCAAAAATTCGGACTTGTCCTTATTGATTTGACGATACTTGGATAGGATACGGTCTGACGGAAACATCTCCCACGTCGCACCTGCTTCAGGACAAGGAAGCTCTGAGGAAAGTTGGGAGCATCGGTACGTACGCCGGAGATAGACGCTCCAGCCGGATTCTCACTAGCACGGCGTTACGTTTAGGCCAACTTCTGCCCAATCTGGAGGCACGGCTGGTAAACGATGACGGCGAGGATGCTGAAGAAGGCGAGAGGGGCGAGCTCTGGACCCGTGGCCCCACCGTTATGAAAGTAGGCATTCATACATGGCATCGCTTTTCTCGTTCCACCAACTGATTAACGTCTGTCTTAGGGATACATCAACAACCCAGAGGCAACCGCAGACGCTATCACCCCCGATGGTTGGTTCAAGACCGGCGACGTCTGCATCCGGGACAGCGAAGGCTTCTACACCATCGTCGACCGGAAGAAGGAGCTCATCAAGTACAAGGGCTTCCAGGTCCCGCCGGCAGAACTCGAGAGCACCCTCTTGCAGCATCCGGAGATTGTCGATGCCGCGGTCATAGGCGTCAATTCCGTTAAGGAAGCGACTGAACTTCCGCGGTCCGTTTATCTCTCTTGATCGCCGTGCGATCCGGCCCATCCATGCGCTAACGGTTTTATGTACACACCACAGGGCTTACGTCGTGCCGGCGAATAAGGCGCTGCTTGAGCCTTCGGCATCCCAAGAACGGGAGGCGTTTGGGCGCGCAGTGCAGAAATGGATCGAAGGACGGGTTGCAAAGCACAAATACCTCCGCGGCGGCGTGGTTGTCATCGATGTGGTGCCCAAAAGGTGTGTCATGTATCCCGCCCTGTGACCGCACCGTTGTTGACTTAACTTTGTGAAAAGCGCTGCCGGCAAGATCCTCCGCCGAGAACTCAGGGAGCGGGCCAAGAAGGAACTGTCGGAGGTGAAGGCTAAGTTATAGTCATTATCTTGGTCGGACTGCGCGGAGCGGGGTGAATGTATACTGCATTTTTTGCATATCATGCTACGTATGCTGTAGAGGCACGGCTCTCAGTCACTGGGAAGCCTGTAGCCTTCCGTCTTTGCTTTGTTGCCCTGTCCGTTACCAAACATCTACTCAAAGGCCGTTCAGTGATATTTGTGGGATTGACCCAAAAGATATTCCACCTCAGATACAAAGCGGACCACAGATTTGATCTTGGTGCATTCCGACTGGGCGTTGTACCCATCGGGTCCGCCGAGTGTACCTTCCTCATAGAATCGCCTGATGTATCTGTGCAACGTTAGACGTCCACATTCGCTGACGAGCAACAAAGGGAATATCCACCTTATGCACGTCTCCTCTTTGAAATCGGCGTAAACCTTGCGATTGTATTTGCGCTGAAGTTCCTCTCAGAGGCGAATCAGATCAAGGAGTTGCTTTGAACATACCTCAACGCGTCTGGCCTCTTCTTCGTACGCGTGACTCTGGTGAATAATGAAGTGGTCCGCGAGCACATAGAAGGACATTCCCGAGATGTACATCTCGAAGAGGCAAGCAGCTTTATTGCCGCCGTATCCCACAAACCGTTCGTCGCACCTGGTAACCATCGACACATTTGACTATATGCGCATGGTGCGGGGCATGAACCTACCAAGGGGGGCCATCTTTCTTGAATATGACGTACGGCTCGTACGCAGCTTGGTATTGGGTAACTCTATACACCTGTCCGGGCGGCGCTGCGTAGTACCTATTATAGTCCGTGCTATTGTGCCCCGGCGCCCATGAGCGGTGAAACATCCCCAGGCGTTCTTGTCGGACAAGCGATAGTAATGTCTATATTGGTCAGTGCACGCCAATGCGCGCAGACGCGATTACGTACCTCTTTGTCCCTGGGGAAGAGGCTCGGGTCCCGCCCTTCTTCCTGTTTCGTGTACTCAAAGGCGGGAATCACCAACGCGGCATTTCCTCCATCTAATTTAGCCACCACTTCTCTGCTTGCTCGCTTCTTGAGAGCGGACCCGAAGTCGGTGCAGAGCCAAAAGTCGACATCGAGCAGCATCACGTAGTCAGTCCGAGCGAACAGCCGGGCGATGTTACGCCAGGTGTTGAATTGCCGATCGAAGGGGTCCAGGACGAGGTGCACGTCCAAGTAACGCCGAAGGCTTCCCGATCTGTATATCCCGTGTAATGCGGTGAGCATCTCGGCGCACGCGGTTGCGTTTGAGGTGGATATATGCACGGCGGCGGATACGGGTCCCTGGTAATGATCAACCAGATCCGCGAGCCGCTGCAAGCGGTTGGGTGTCACAATGGTGGTGATGGTGATGTCGTCCTTCTGTGGGGATTTTGACGCGCGATAGAAGAAGGGAGTGATATCCGACGGGTGCATCGATTGCGAAAACACCTTGGCTAATAGCAGCTTCTCCAGATCACCACGGTCACCGAAGTTGGGGTCAGAAAGGATACTCGCAAGCACGTCCAAAGAGCGGCCTCCAGAAGTCGTGGACATCTTTGTAGATTCCCCATTGAATCGGTGTGTTGGACTATGAAAGACGTTGAAAATCGGTAAGGGAGAGATCCCTGTTGCATAAAGAACGAGAACGAGGATCGCAGCATAGGCGATAGGCTGAATCAGTCTTCGTGTCCCATTGAAGGTCATTCTGACACGGAGCTCAGAAAGTACAGGTTCAAGGATTCCGGTGAGCGACAATGCGTAAAAACGCGAGGCATACCACTGCACACGCAATATGTCGCCGGTACGTTCACCGATGACAGACCGTTGACGGCCAAGAGCGCCACTTCGTATTCTTCATTTGGAAGCACACTCAGATACTGCGGCATAAAATGGTAACACACTCGCCGGAGCTCCGCGCGAGAGCTTCGAAGAGACGATCGCGAGTTGCATTCGAGCCTAGAGGTTGTTGATGAAAATTCGGCCCTTGCGGCGGAGTTGTCCTGGATGGGGCCGTATGTAGAGGAGCTTGAACTTGGATCCCCGACTCCGCTCATGGACATATCCCAAAATTTCTTGGCTCTCCTTCACATCATACTTCGCCGACCGAAGAATCGCCATCGCAGCTCCCGAACGCAGAGCTCCCTGACGCTCTCATCTTCCGCTGTGGGCAAAGTCCCCGGAGACGCAGATTTACTGTCCCGTCCGTACTGGAAAGCGTCTGGCGTTAAGCAAGTCAGAATCCTCGGACCATGCATGGACGCGGTCAAGGGCCCGGAGGCACGCGCTCATCCTTCGTGGTAGCAGTCGCCCTCTCCTTCGACCGAATCTGCAGCTCGTTCTTGGACAATCGAGGTGCTCTGCCCCGCAAGGGGCAAGGACGCGGGGTCGCGAAGATATGAGCGATCCCGTTGTCTGAGTGCCTTGGTTGGCTCGAGGCGAGCATCGTTGCTCATAGACAAAGTTATGCGATTGCCTGCAATTCATATTGCATTGGTCAACTCAATGGGGCTTGCTCTTGTGTCGGCGAAGACTATTTTTTCCATCCCTGACGGTTCGCCGTCACGTCGCTCGGTTGAACGGAGGTGGGGCAAATTGCTTCGGGTATGTCTCCTTACTTTTGTTCGCATTCCATGATGCTTCTTTTCTTGAATTTCTTCAGGGAGTATACCTGGTGTCCTCGCGGCGCTGGGGCGTGCTCCAGAATTTGACCCTCTGATAATATTGCTACGCTCTTTCTTCCACTGAAGCTGATCGGTGTCCATAGGTTCACCACATTTCTGTCGCTGTATGTCACGTACTGTACAGTAGTCAGCGCAATCTCAACCGAGTTCCTTCACTCTGCTCTCAACCCTGGAAATAGCCAGTTGATCTCCATGGGGTTGTTGGCAATACACATGCACACAGTCCCCAATTGCATCTTCGTGTGTCTCATGGCTCAGATAGAAGAAAGTACATATAGGTACGCAAAAAGACGAGAACTACTCTGTCAATTTCACCAGCCCGAGTGTCCCTCTCTGCAACCGAGCAGCCCATCCGCTCAGCGGCTCATCCTCGAAATTACTGATCCCGCCGTGGTCCTTATGCACAAACCGCCGGGCGTTCACCTTCTCGAGCACCAACACCGTATCCTCGTCCTCTTCGCCCATCTTGAGCCCGCCGATATCGCGCACAGGGGCGTTGACGTCCATCATCTCCAGCGGCACGCGCCGGCTTGCGGCCTGGTGCATCTCGGGCGTCGTGGGCGCAAATAGTTTCCCGCAGAAGTCGAGCGCGTTGTCGAGCTCTTCTGGGCATAGGCGGGCGCCGATGTCGGAGGCGCCCTGGATGATGGGTCGGATCGTGTTGAAGGCGCGGTCGAAGTTGTCCTCGTCGATGTCGGAGAGGACGGCGGACGATTGGGAGCGGATCTGTTTGTATGCGCCTAGCACGACAACGAGGAATCTGCAGCGAAAGGTGAGCCTCAGGCCGGCGTACACGGAAACCTTTCTACTTGCCGAGTATAGCTGATAGCAATGCGCTCAGTATGCCACTTTGCGGCGCTGTGTTCATCGCAGTCACCTCGAATGGAGGCGGAGATGCTTGCAGCAGCTGCGAGGCCGCCTGTGAATGCAAGGTGGATCCCCGAGGAGAAAAACGGGTCGATGAAGGCTGGAAGGATGATCGGTGATTAGTACTCTATACGTGCAGTCTGGGTTCGCGAAGCCATCGCACCTCCCGCGTCGCCGATTATTCTCCAGCCGTTGCCCGCGTACCGCGAGGCGCTGTAGCTGAAGTCGCTCGCCATCTTGACCGGGGGCACATCACCAACGATGCCCCTCTCGTCTACACCGACCGAGCCCGTGACAAACTCGCCGTTGTGGATGAGCTTCTTCACCCCTGGTGCAAGATCCAGGAGTGAAGTATAACGATCGACCAGTGACGGGCGGGCGGTGCCTGTGGGATCCGCTTTCACGTATCCGTTGTAGATCTGCTGGTGCATGACGATACCGACCGAGGTCGTGCCGTTGTGAAGTGGGATGAACCAGGCCCATCCCGATTCGTCTGAATGAAAAACTGCGCTCGATGGATAGCGCTGAGGAGAGACGAGCCACGTACCTGTGAGCGCCTCGAAATATGTCGCACCTCGGCGATTCGACTCGCTGTTCGCCATATAGAGGTTCGTACCGCGCCAGTATCCCCATATCGCAAGATTTCTGCATGATGAACCGTAAGCAAATGCAGACGAGTGTCACATGTGATGGTGGTGATGCTTTACTTCAAGCTTTCAGTGAATCTTCGATTCTTCAGGTACTTCGACGAGATGATCCCGGCCCTCCCGCTGGCGTCGACGACATAGTCGAACGCGATCCTGCCCTCTCGTTTGCTGCCATCCGACATCTCTGCAACATAGGAGGCTGCCACAGCTCTTCCAACATCCCCACTTGGCAAGGCGGTCACCGCCGATAGTTCTTTATGACGTTCGAAGTGCACCTCGGCGACCCTCGTCTGCTGAAATACCCGAGCTCCGCATTCTGACGCGTGGTCAAGGAGCAGTTGGTCGAACTCGGCCCGCGGGACGTTCCACGCGTTAGTGTCATGGCCTAATGCGAGGAAGTCTGTATATCCCTCTCTCTTGTATTGGTTGAGCTTGAAGCCAGCTCCGGGCTGATAAACGAAGGCGGGATTCACAATCGAGATGGTAGGGTGGTAGCATGTGTGACCAACCTTCAGCGCGAAGCCATATCGTTCAACCTTCTTCTCTGCGTCGATGAAGCGAAGGTAATGTCGTACAGATGGAATAAGGCTCTCCCCTGCAGCGCAGATGAGAGCGTCAGCGACGTCGTCTTTGCAAAAGGAGATGGTCATACCAATATGATACCGCGGAAACTTGGTTGCCTCGAACACGACCACGTCAAATCCCTCTCGCGCGAGAGCAGATGCGGCATAGGAGCCTGCAGGGCCGCCACCGATCACAAGCACTTGCGCGCGTTCCGGAGGGCAACGATTTCTTGCGGCGTGTCCCATCGAAATATCGCGGCACACGGACGACGAAAGAGCATCGCTCCCGCGTCCTTTAGCTGAATATATAGGAGAACTGGGCTTTCCGCTGATGCGGTTATTGAGGAAGACTCGCGCTTGCTCGCACAAGTAGCTGGTGTGCCAATTCCGCATGCAATTTAGACCGGGGGCGGCCTGCAACGTTGGCGTAGCCAGTCAAATATCCTCTCGCCGCCACGCGTCTGCAGATCAAACGTTTCAACCGCAGTAGAGGACCAGAGATAAACGCCGCCAGCTGCCAATCGGGTGCATTTTAGGAGGTCAGAGGCCCATTACTGGTGGACTCCATGATCGGGTGCCGGCCCCGAATTGAAACGTGGATTATGAATCGGATCTGCGCGTGCGTTCCATTCGACGAGAAGCTTGTGAAGTCAGTCATTGCAGGTCGTTGCTCGCGCGCGGGAGCAAACGAAGCGGAGGTAGTGGCATCGAGAGTTAAAACGCCACCGGAAGCACTCCGACCGACTCTCAAGGGAAGTCAAAGCCCGTTCATGTACAGGAACGTGATATCATTTTCGGCAGTCATTATGGAGCATTCCAAGGAATTATGTACGTGTCGTCCATAGCAGGTTCGTGTGGTAACAGATAGAGACCAGTATTTCCCTCGCCCATTCTCTGCCGGCCGCGATCTCATCCGTCGCCTCCTTGTCATCGGCCGAGGCCCTCCACAAACGACCGGTATCAACGACTAAACGTGCATTTAGGGTTCGCTGTCTGCGATGAGGGCGACGATCATGCTGGGAAGGGGAAAGTCAGAGACTCGTGCACGCGGGGGATGAAGCCGGGGACGCGCACCGGTAGAGGTAGTAGAAGAAGCTGAGGAGGTAGAAGCCGAGCTTGATGAACGACTCTTTCTTGTGGGTTGACAAGGAGCGGAAAATCTCCGTCGCATCGTACATGTGTGATTTCTGCATTATCCTAGAGCGCCGATGTCAGCCCCTGTATCTTCACTGAGAGTAAGAGTATAGGGAGAAAGAAAGCATAGGAAGAAAGCAAGAGGTCCTTGTATCGACAGTAAACTGACTTATTTGCGTTGAAGGCTACCAATGGCAAGTTCAAGAGTAGCGCAGTCCATTGCCCAGATAGAAGGAAGAGCAGCGTGAGGAAAGCATGTGCCATGTTTTCGGGTAGGACGAACTACAGGGAGTGACGTGAGCATCACAGTCAGCGCCATACAACGGGTCAGAGCAGGCATACAGCGTTGAGTTTGTTGCAAAGGTCTATGGGGTTGATATAGTCGCATTCCAGGTCAGAGAACATGATGATCTGCGCGTTGAGGGTTGAATGTTATGATCAAGCATAAGCACTTGCAGAGATGCAACGCACGAAGAAAACCATTGTGAAGAGGAGCGCGGCAGCCATAAGGACCGCGAAGAGGAAGAGCCATCCTACGTGTCGGAAGGCGTTCGAGAAGGATCAACGCGCAACATTGACGGATACCCGGGTCATTTGTGAGTGTGGAGAGTATATAAAGGTTGAGTGTGATGGTAGCAACGCGCCCGTCGGAGGATGACGATGCCGAGTTGACGAGTCGTATGAACACCAAAGCAGGGAAAACGGGCAGAATGAGGACAAGAGCTCTGGTCAGAGAGTTTTTGGGCAAGAAAAATGCGATATACCTGCACCACCCATTTTCGCTCAGCTTATCGACGGAGGAAGGTCTATGCAAGATAGAGCACCGAGGGACGGGGATATCAAGGAGGGCGTGCGGTCGACGTCAGCTTGAGCGGAGTGCGCGCCAGCAGTCACGACGTGACAAGAGAGGCGGCGGTCACGCGCTGGGAATAGTGTGACGCGCTTCGAGCGCCCAAGGATTCGGCCCAGGCAGCTTGCTGCTGACGACGACAGCCACCTTCCTCTGCTACCCCTCTCCCGACCGCGACTGTATATCTGATCTCTGTGCCGGAGTATTTACTGTATCTCTCTTTTCTTTCTCGTGATATATCTGGAAGCGCTTCGCGATGCCTTCTCTGCTCGAGCGCTTGGACGTCAACATGGACAGCGCCGCCGGTCCTGCTCGCGGTACGCGCAAGACGGGCGGTCGAGGGAGTGGCCGATCGTCACCCTACGTGAGTCGCGGCTCGTGCATTCCTGTCCAGTATCGTATGACTAAGGGATGCGCAGACCCGGGGCCCGCCTGGTAACCCGGATGGGCAATGGAGCCACGATATGTTTGACAAGCACAACAGCCTCACGGCGCGACTCGGAAGTAAGTTCGAAGTCGCCAACGTTTCCTGTGACGTGCTCAACGCTCTGCAGTAACGGACACGGACAACGGCACACCCGGTCGTCCCCGCCGTGTCGATGCGACTTCCGCCTTACAGTATCTGGTCAAGCAGGTTGGTCCATGCCCTCTTCCTACAGTCGTTCCACGTTGATCGCTCTCCTTCACTAAAGGTGGGATCAACTTGACCCAGGTTTCCGCTCGCGTCTCCTGCTCATTCAGCTATCATCCCATATTTAACAGGCGCGTCCCGCATATACGCATATCATCATCTGGACTAACCTCGTCTGTTTTTCTTTGTGCAGGGTGATAGCATGTCCATCAAAGGCGCTGCCAAGTCTGGCAACGTAGTCGAGGTCCGAGGCCTTGCCGTGGGAACCACAGCCGAGGACGTAGAGGTATGATTCGATTCAGTCAGCAGCATTGCTTTACTCACGATCCGCACTTAGGCGATTTTCAAGCGCTGTGGACCTATCGTCAAGGCTGAGATACATCAGAAGCATCCGGAGCTGGTCATCCGTGTCACCTACAAGGAGCAGAAGGACGCCAAGACAGCCGTAGAGAAGTTCGACGGGCAGGTTCGTGCCCGCATGCGCCCTTAGATGATCGGAGGATGTTGTGCTTACATAGAACGGGTACTCTCAACTCGACCTCGTTGAACTATCCGTCAGAACGCGGATGGAAAGAAACTCCATGTCACCATTTCCGGGACAAAAGGGACTACTATCGGGTCCCGCTTCGGGCTTGATCCTGTTCAAGACGGTCAGGTCGTCCTCCCACCTAGCGACAGCGATTCGTACGTAAAGCACCCCTGCGCCTCACGTCGTAACGCATCCTTATGGTCGAACCAGGAAAATGCGGAGCGACGCGATTCTGCGGGAGGATCCCCGTGCCGCGCTCGTGGTCGTGCCTCAAGGTGGCGACCCGAAGGATTATATCCAGCAGCAGTCGACGCGTACGTACCTTTTGCTGCGGCGTGTCGCGAACGTGTTTCTGATCTCCGCCGCGTCGTGACAGGCGGTGGAGGCCGTGGGCGTGGTGGACGAGGCCGTGGACGAAGAGGTGGACGACGGGGCGGAAATGGTGGAGGGATGGATATCGATTAATGCTTTCCCCCTGCTTGATCACCATCCTGAACATCTCCGTGTCTCTCTGTTCTCGTCGTGCTATATCTTGGTCTAATATCGTACATCTCATGTTGAGACGTTGACGGTTGCTGTGGTCGTAACCTTTGCACTTCTTCACTGAGAACGTTATGTAGTAGTCTCGTGATTCCCGTTCATGCTTCTTATCTTGACTTGGACTTGGACTAGTTCACGGTATATGATCGACTGCGACTTTCCTCAGCCAATTGGTGCGGCTTGCGGACACTTGTCCATGCGACCCACTACAATTGCTTACGCCGCGATGGGCATCGCGATGCAACCTCTCGTAGTACGACTTCCGCGCCGAGCACGCCCTTGGCTTCTATGCGCTGACACTTGAGCCTAGATCTATAGAGCAGCCCCGCAGTATGCCACACACGCGTTTGCATCTATGGTTACAGAACCCTGCCGGCCAACTCATATGCATGGCGTGGAGCAGCCGAGAACCCACATGAGCTGGGAGACCGTCCTGCAAGCGAAACGGAGGCCGCAGTGGGAGGGAACATACATCCCAATGGACCTGTTTTCTTGCGCACGAGGGCTTGCGAGGCTATGTTCAAGATGCTAACAGCACGGAGCTCCCTCCGAAGATTCCTATCCAGGATTCCGTACATCGCGGGCGCTGCCGTTCTGCACTGCAAGTGCCCATCCGAAACGGCGACCCACGGGAAGGAGGCAGAGGTGCGTTTGTTTGATCCGCCTCGCTGCTGGAAACCGAGTCCAATCTGAATGACACAGACACACAGAAAACCGTTCTCACCCCCGCAGTATGGTGTATATAACGTTAGACCGGCGCCCTCTTGTGGGCCAAAGCATCTCCGCAACATTTTCTATCTCTCGCATTCCATAGTATGGGCGTGAACATCCCCTCCTTACATCATTCAGCGCATTCGCCAGCGCCTACGGACAGTTTCCTCCCGGCAATTCCACACTCGCGCGGGGCACCCCACGTATCACCTGCAACGATCTCCGTCCATCTGCGCTCCGTCCTCAAGGGACACTGGATCTCGCGTCCAGCGTTCCTCAGCCGGCTCAAGACGCATGGCAAGTGAAAAGGGAGTACAGATCCGTGCAAATAGTTATTTACCTCGGATCTATCGATAATAACTGGTAGTATCGGAAAGTGAGTGCAGTACCATGCTGGATCCTCGAACGCGCTTGTCTGACGTTCCTCGCAGCGATGCCATCGATATTTATATATCCGCATTCCACGCCCAGGCGGGTTGATTATAGCGCATTCAACGACGGGTTAGGATAATGAGTTATCCCGCCTGGATCGCGAAGCACACACTCTGCGTGCCATGGGACGGTCCGCTGGTTGTCAGTGTGTATGCTTGGGAGGCGTTCGATGGCCATAACTTGCCAGTGTTCATCGAGGGTGTGTGGACGTTTCGGACACCGAAATACGGAATTTCCTACGTAGATCATCCCCGGTGTTCTGCGTTAACTGTGGACTGTATTCGTGTAACAGTTCGTCGGTATTACATACAGAGCTAGTAGTATCGCTTCAATCCACAACCGTCCATATCATCCGCGTACAAGGCATCACTCAGACTGAGTGACGCTGATTGATTTCACGTGGACTGTCATCATCGTTACGTAGAGGCTAGCTCGGACCGGCAGAGTGCATACCGGCTCGCGCTTGAGTGGTGACATAGACGTACGGGCTCTTTGACATTGGCTACACGGACGGAGACCAACCACTATGTCTCCAAGGCGCCGTAGAGCGCACAAAATCGCTGTCGATACGCAGGACGAACATGCCATAAATGATGCACAAGGCAAGGATGCCACCTCGGGTGTGGACAGTGTGAACGGTCTACGCGACGAGCTCGCGCAGAACGTACAGGACGCGAAGGAAACGCACAAGAAACCGAAAGTGAGCTATTCTGGTTATGCCTCTGGATAGCCAACTCAAGGCCCATCATGTAGCAAGAAAACCCATGGTACCTCACTCGAAAATTCATATTTCCCCTTGGCATTCTATGTCGGTGTCCCATCGTCTTTCGGCTGAAAGATTGCTGACCGAATTTACCTCACAGTTGGTGTTCTCCTCGGATTCGCCCTCGTCCAACCTGGAGACCTACCCGAACTTCCGGCACATCTCTCCATCCTGCTATCCGAATACCAAGACCTGTTCAACATGCCCAACATCTCTCTGGAACATCTGCCCTTCAAATACAGCATGGACTTCTCGCGAGTGGAGACGGAGTGGCAACGATTCCGGAGCAGCATACCCGAAGTATGGAAGCTCAACACGGATGGACGTGAATTCCAGGTCGGCGAACAGATCAAGGCGCAGGGACTTACGGCACAATACCCGGTGGTTCTGGTGCCAGGCGTTATCTCTACGGTACGTCCTAGCGCCGTCATACTCTTCTATCCCTCGCTCACTTACCACGAATAGGGTCTGGAATCGTGGTCTACCGAGTCTGAGTATCGTGACTTGTTCCGCGTCAAGGTAACTTTGTCTTCTACTCCGCGTTCGCCACTGCTCACAGTGTCGTAGGTTTGGGGCGGGTTCCCCATGATACAGCAAGTGATGTTCGACAAAGACAGGGTTCGTTGGTCACATCAACCGAACGCAGCACGACTTATCGGTGGTTTCTTGCAGTGGATGTCTACGCTCTTGCTTGACCCGTATACCGGGCTCGACCCTCCCAAAGTCAAAGTTCGCTCTGCGGAAGGAATTAGCGCCGCCAGCAGTTTCATCCAGGGATACTGGATATGGTCAGTCATCCTGCCCCTTCCTCACTACGTGCCTGTCCATGCGGGTTGTTACTTACATCACTTTCCATCGTTGTCAGGTCTAAAATCATCGAAAACCTTGCGGTAGTGAACTACGACACCAATAATCTTTATCTGGCACCCTATGACTGGAGGCTATCGTACGGTAACTTGGAAGTGAGAGATGGATATTTCAGCAAGCTGAAGGCGAACATCGAAGGATTTGTGTGAGTACAGTATCCTCATATGCGTCCGGCTGGTGCGAACATACTAACTCCTCATGCCAATGCAGAAAGAAGGAAAGGAAAAAGGTTGTCATTGCCGCACACTCAATGGGCAGCACGGTAAGTCTTAGAACACAGCCCTTGTCCTGTGACCTAAATTGACATTCTGCCCCATAGGTTGTACTGGTACGAACGCCTTTTACCCTGCATGCATCCGCATTGACGGAGCTGATCGGGCAGCTGAATGCACATGCAGTATTTGTGAGCACGACTTGCCCCTCCTCGACGCCAGCTGATGAGTTATGGCGACCAGCATGAAATGGGTCGAAAGTCCGGACCACGGCAATGGAGGACCTCAATGGGTTGAGGTCGGTCGGATTTGAGTCCCTGCACCCAAAACGTCATTCTGACGAAGCTCACTCGGACATCAGAATAACATCGAGGCCCTGATCACGATAGGTGGCACGCACTTGGTGTGTCTTTCCTATTATCCACTGTTTGCATCATGCTCAAGCCTGTCACATCTAGGGTGTCGTGAGTGGCCCCTGCTATTCTCATCCTGTATTGTACTCAAGGTCACACTCTCCTAAATATCGGCATAGCCGAAAGCTATGGCAGCGTTCCTCTCAGGAGAAATGAAGGATACGGTACAGATCAATCCCTATGGCGCATACGGTGAGTCACATAGAACAAATCACTAACGGATGTGCTCTGAGAAAGATGGGTAGTCCTCGAACGCTTTTTCTCCAGAAAGGAACGTCAACGGTTATTCCGCAGCTGGGCCGGCAGTGCCAGCATGTGGATCAAGGCAACGCTGTCTCCCTCAAATCCAGAATCGTCGCGCTGATATCTCATTACTGTAGGGAGGCGACCTCATCTGGGGCAACGGAACCTGGGCTCCCGACGACCCACCGGATGCAGGCCACAGCCATGGTGAACTTATCTCGTTCCGCGCAGAGCGCACGCTTGCCACGGCCTTCGACGCATTGAGGCTCAAAGGCGTAACAAACGAAACTATCGAGGACTTGACGAAGCACGAGGCGCAGCTCACGAACATGACGTCGCGGGAAGGAGGGACGTGGATATTGACGCATACGCCCAATTCCTTCCAGGTAATATTTGGAACTACACGCTCGGTTCATACGATATTGATGATGGCTTATACTAACAGCGGATGATGGAGACGAACTACTCAAACGGGTTTGAGAAGGATGAGCGTCAACTGATACGCAACAATGCTGATCCGTCCAAGTGGAGCAATCCGCTCGAGGTTCAGTAAGTCCAGAACGTGTTTTCTAATCAACTCGGCTGAATGGATTCATGTATCCAGGTTGCCTCATGCACCCTCCATGAAAATGTACTGCGTCTACGGCCACGGGAAGGAGACCGAGCGTTCGTACTGGTGAGACAGTTTCTGGTTTTGCGGTTTGACCGGGTAGCTCATTTTGTACCTGCGCGAGGCGAATAGGTACGCACGAGGCGAATACGAGTATGATGAGACCATTGCGGATGCCGCTGGAGCGGTATGTGCGAACGAGACGATGGAACATTGCGAGAGCCTCCGTCCGCCACTGGACATGCCGCTCTATCGATCGACCTGGATAGACTCCGAATACACGGATGAGACCGCGAATCCGAAGGTACCGCACGCCGTGACTTGCCCGTGATGAAGCCCTTCTTTACGGTTCCTTCATCCGCCCAGGTCATCAACGGGGTCAAGATGGGAGAAGGCGACGGCACCGTCAGCTTGCTGAGTTTGGGCGCGATGTGCGTCGAAGGTTGGAAACGAAAGCGGTGGAACCCAGCTGGGATCGATGTCGTCACCGTCGAGGTTCGTCGGGGCCGGACCCTCATTGTGAATGTGTCTGATCCCGGACTGCAGCTCCCGCATCATCCGACGCCAACGATACCGCGCGGCGGCGCCAACACGAGTGACCACGTCGGTAAGCACTCGTTCTTCGAGGGCCCGCTCCGAGTACGAAACATAACGTACATCTTTCATAGATATCCTCGGATCGACCAGGCTCAATGAGATCATCCTCAAAGTGGCTACCGGAGCTGGCAGCGAGATCAAGGATAACTTTGTCAGCCGGATCCGAGAATACGCGGCCAAGATAAATTGGGATTAGTCGGACGATCTATAGAGTCCACCTACAAACGCTGTTGCGCGGCGATGCATGGCATGGATATAGACTCCTGGAAGAGTCGATAGCTCCACTGTACCGGTGTTTCAGCATCTGAAGCTTGACGGCTCCGCAAGGAATGACAGCTTAATACGATGATCACGATGATCAACCTCTGACTCGTTCGAGGCTGTTCCGAACCTCAACTCGGCAGCTCATAGGCTACGTGACGTCCAGGCTGGTCAGCGATGGCTATCATATAGATTGGCGGCCCGTGCTTCGGATTTCCAATGATGGACCTTATGTATGTTTCCGTCAAGCGCTCTGTTAGCTGCGTCCGCGAACTTCCATCAATCGCGGAAACCGTTCACGAAGGCGATGAGTTCGCGGTACGGAAACGCGCCATTCGCCGCGCCGACCGCGAGACCAACCTAGTCACTTGGCTTCTCTCTTCGAGGAAAGTCAGTCACGCAGAACGTTCGTCGTTGACGCGCAGAAGTCGGAGGCAAGAGTGATTTGCGTGCGCATACGACGCAATGAATATGTGAGTCGATGCGAGTCATTACACCCCTCGAGGATCGGAGCCGTGCATGTTGAGCAAGCCTCAAATACCAATGTACTTACACCGGATGAGCAAAGCTATCGAACTCCTTACCATCCCGTATCTCCGTATACACCCACACAACTCCCGACCAATCAATCAGCGCCAAAAAGACATGGCAGTCTGGCCAGAGGACGCCCAATCCACAGCAGCCACGCTCGTCCCCGACGACGCGCCCCTTATCGCAGGCAAGCGTCAACGCCAACGCCAACGACAGCGCCAAGGTCTTTACTCCAACCTCGAGCGTTGCCCGTGCGCGCTCCACACCCTCTGGCGCAAGTACACCTCCTCGCGCCGGGCGCCCCACACTTCGGAGGGATCGGCGGGAACGTCCGCGCCTCCTTCTCCTGCTCATTGCTCGGCGTCTTCATATCCCCCGGACAAGAAGCCGTCGTCGTCGTCCAGCGCTACGCGTGACCGTTCGTGCGCGTTGCGTACGCTATGGAGGAGAGTTAAGCAGATACCGACGCCGCTGCCGGCGGGGCGGCTTGGAGGCGGGCGGAGCTTGGGCTTGGAGGCGCCGCCGAAGCGGGGATAGTGCGCAGCGCGCGGGATCGATCCCGAAGTTCGAACAGCTTCAGTCGGGGATAGGGTCACGCGCTGTGATAATACGGAGCAGAGCGGTAGAGGTTCCGGGGCGGTTAGATGGACGGTCCCCCGTGCTGCTGTAGGGAGTACGCCAAAAGGAAGCAAGGGAGAGTTCGCTACGTGAACCACTCGCGATAGCTCTGCCTGCATACGTGCGATCGATCAGCTATCGGGCGTAGATTCAAAAAAGGAAAAAAGCTTCCTTGACTCACGAGAACGCGCGCGAGCGCGCCAAGTGAACTCGAACAGGCCATTCTCGACGGTCCGTGGTTGGTCGCCTCTGTGTCGTTCAGTCTTCTGCGGCGTTCCACTCCGCGCCGAGCACCTCGCCCAGTTTCGCGCCCAGCCCGCGCGGGGTAACACCACCCGCGCCGTCCGGGCCGTCCATCCATCGCATCAACACCGCCAAGTCGCCGCGGTTGGCCCTGTGCCCGCGCATGCCGTGCGCGGACTCGGCGCGCAGCATGCCCGTAACCTCGACCATGCCCTTGGTGCCGATGATCCCGGGAGCGTCCGAGGGCGAGGCGTTGCCGAAGGCGCGGAGCGCGCGAGGCTCGCGGAGACGCTCGGAGACTTTCTTGTGTCCTGGTGGGATGTCGGACCACGATTCGGTCTTGATGCGCTTCCAGTAGGCGTCGATTTGGGCGGAGGCGGCTGCGAGTGCGTCTGGTGCTGGCTGGGAGGAGGAGGAGGAGGAGGAGGAGGAGGAGGAGGGGGGGGGGAGGG